>NC_061124.1:8639128-8946787 GCF_905220365.1 Vanessa cardui
ATTGTTACATTTAAGATCTCGATATCATTACATATGATCTCCACAGATGTGTTGTCCGCGACTTCGGTGTATATTGATTAAAATATCAAGACGATCTTTTAAATCACTTAAGAGTCAAGATTTAATAAAATAATAATTACTATGCATATTAAAATTACGCTATAATCTTGAAACAATTTGTGTTTGTCGTATTTTAAGGCTTAGATCTGTTAAACTACGCAACGCTTTTTAAAGTTATTTTCATTAATAAACAGAATGAGAAAGGTATATTATGCATAATACTTGCATTTGTTTACATGTGAAATGAATACTAGCTTAATAATATAAACGGATATTGCTCGCCATTTCGATTAAGATTACAGATTATCAAAACCAGACCATTTTCGTTCCGGAATACAAGTCAGATTAGACGCGGTTAAACATTTTTATGTTTGGAACACTTTTATAAGTTAATATTTGATTTATTGACTACAAGAGCTTCATTATTAATTGCCTTTAGTGTGAAATATCCCCTAATAACCCTTTCTTTTGTTCAGGTTCAAAGATGGCGTAGCTTATCCCTGGTCTGCGGGAGTGTCCAACCTAATCCTATATCCTGAAGCGGCGAATCAGACGCTGTACACGAGACGCGCCGCCCGCGCTGATTCCGGAAACTATACTTGCCGGCTCAGCAACGAGACACACAGCGAGACACATACAGTCAGATTAGATATCTTAGGTGAGTCTTGGAAGTAATCGTCTGTAATGCTCCCAAGCCTAGGAAAATTAACGCCTTTTATCTTCTTAAAAGTTGAAAAAGGTTTTTCAGCTTAGTCTATAAAGCTACTCCAATGCGGTCCAGATGGTAGGTAATCCATAATGTATCTTTACAAATGCAGGTTATCTTACGAGCGTTTATATTAGAACCAATAAATATTCCATAGCTGAGAAATGCTTTTTTCTTAAGGATTGGAGTCGCTATGTCGCTGATGTAACCACACGGTTGATGTATACATGCGCTTTAATTTCGTCAGATTACCTCACGATCTTTTAGTCATGCCTAGCACGGGATGATTGTAAAGTCAAATTAAGCATATAACTCAGTGAACTCCATCCGATTTCGATGAAAATTTTCATCGTAATTTTGTCTGAAATGTACGGTATTAAGTATTTAGAAAGTAAATAGCTCTGAGCATTTCTCAGCGTTACATTGAGATCTAAATAAAAGAAAGTAACGCTTTCACCCGAACGAGAAAGACAATATTTAACAAAGATTCTTATCGTAAGTAAATTCTCGTTATTGATAATGAAAATATGAACGTAATGATCGCTCGAAACGCTTTAACGAACGTGTTTTCACAGAAAAACCGACGGATGCGCCGAAAACAATGTTCATTTCGAAGGACCAGTGGGTGGAGGAAGGGACCGAACTACGGCTGTTCTGCGAAGCGTTGATTGGTAAGTTTTCACTTTTACAATTACCGAAATAAAATATTAATAACACATCTCCGACCCTTTATAATTGACACTCGTCCGCTCACGAATGATGCCAGCGGTTTTCGTAGAAATTAGCCGGCTGTATTTTTAGCAGCTACTCATTACGTTACCAATTAAAGTGACGATATTATACTACGTGGGTTTGTTTCATCTAATATGTGTAATTATTTTATTGTATTCAAGCTTGGAGATATGTATACCAATGAAACCAGTGCCGTTGCATAGGGATCTGATTTCAAGAAAGTCCTAGCGAGGCACAAATGATTTTTTATTAGAATTTTTTTTAAGGGATACCTACTCCTATAATAGCTTTGAAATTGTAGGATATTTCTTTGAGTTAATTTCGACTAGCCGATTCCAGTCCATTTTCTTTCACAATAGCTAAAGGGCACTACCATTTAGGTTTATTACCATGTAGGTTACAACCAAAAAGGCTTTTAACGTCATTTTTATAATTAAAAGTTAATAAATGGCGGTTACCCGTGTCTTTACACCTTATTTCTTCCGTGTTCTATTTCCCGTGAACTACAAAAAACTTCCCTTTCAAAATTCATCTTTTTTACATGTATTCGCATGCGTTTTCAGACAGCGTGAATATTATTTTTTTATATAATGTTCTCTTCGTTTTTCATAACGATACTTTAATTATAGGTCGATCGTACTTGGCGGATGCTAGAAGCGACCTTCGCTGGTGGAAGGTGTGGCCAAACGGCACAGACGGTGAACTTTTAATAACACAGAACGAGACCAAAACCACGAGGTACGTATCAAATTTGAACCGCTAAGATTTAATCATACACAATAACTTAAGCTTATATTTTATGACTTGACCTAATCTTATGGATTTGGATTTATGTTGAGACGCCTTAGAAATGCCTTAGTTGTGCTATAATAAAGGTCCTTCCCTATTAGATCAGCGTGGTGGAATAAGCTTCTAATCCTCGCCTCAACAAAAGTTCCACTTTTGCTTCTTCATACTAAAGCCTCCTTTGACAAGAGTTGGGCTGTTTTCTGGCTGTTACTTTACTATGCTTAAGTCATTGAGTACTCAAGTAAAGGATGCGATTGAAAAAAAAAACTTCATTTGTGATGAGTTACACTATTCCTCTAGAAACCCGGCTCTATGACAAATATTTAACACGCAATGAGAACGTATTAAATTGTTCATAGTTCAGGAAAAACTCAATTTAAATAACTTCCCTGTAATTTTTGATCGTCTGAAAATACAGCGGAAATACGTGCACGTAATGTCATCTCCGTTAAGTGGATTACGGCTTGCATCCATTAGCGAAATTACTTAATTCACTTCTCGAAAGTCAGAATTAGATTTTCCGCGTATTAGATACACATAGCGAGTTATTGCTAATTTTAATATAACGCGAATTATTATAACGCGTTTCATTTTTGTATGAAATAAATGTAATTGAATATCATATAAAAACGAAATACTATTCGGCTTTCGAGGTCGAAATTCGACGTGAAACCGGACGTATGGAAATTCGTAAAAACTATTCGTTTGAAGCGAATTCGATCTGTGATTTGCAATTAGACGTAATTAAAATTAATTAATAATATATTGAGAGTTTTTTTAACGATTATTCGATCATGATTACGGATACAGAAAATCGATTTTTTTGTTTGTATAATTACTAAGATATTTTAATTTACATAGAGTTTGGTGTCGATATTTTATTGATTATAGAAATATATCGATTCAATTATACTGCATTGATTAAGGATACTTTAGTTTTAATTGTTACATCACTGACACAAGTATGATTTTCCCCAACGATCGGATTAACGGGAAAGTGTAGTTAATGGTTAAGTAATATAATTATAATTGTAGTTGTCGTCCGCGACTTCGCTTTCTTTTTAAGTATTGATCGTCAAATATTATTCATAATTAGCCCTATGTACTTTCTAAAAGTACAACCTTGCTTCATAATTTTTTATATCGAATTCTGCTCAGTAGTTTTTCCGTGAAGAGCAAATACAATCAGAGTTATTTTTGTATTTATAAAATTTGTATAGATAATTATATGCAATACAATACATAGTATATTGGTTTGGTTTGAAAGGAGAGTGAGCCAGTGTAACTGTAATAAGGGATATAGCATCTTAGTTTCCAAGGTTGGTGGAGCATTAGAGGTATAAGGACCTAGCAACGCGCCCGGCTTATATAAAATATGTATACATATATCACTTTAAAACTTCTATAAATATCAGTGTTTCTCTGATATATTGTGCATGTATTATACATATAAACTTTCCCCTTGAATCAATGTAAACCGAATCAAAATCCCTTGTGTAATTTTAAAGATCTAAGCATAAGTAGGGACCGGCAGCGGTAAGCGACTTTGTTTTATACTATGTGATGATAATGACGATTATATTGAAATATCGTACGGTGTAAATATCCGTGGACAGTGATGATTTATACCCGGGAGAGTCCATTTGTCCGCCCACCTGTTATAAATATATACGTAGAACATTGCTTAAAGACATTTATAACAAAGAATACTCTTCAAAATTATACATATTAAATATACATAATATGTAAATAAAACAGTTCGTAAAGAAAGAAATTATAAATAATATGATTCTTTAAAAAAAAACGGGTTTAAAAATCGCGGCGTTAAAATTGGTTCATTTCTAAACAGGATTTCCTAAATGGAATTATTAAAATAAATTAATAATTAATTAGTAATAGCAGAGTACGAGAGTAATAGCTTTAAATCTTGCAAAAAAATTGTATAAGTAACCTCGTATAAGCCTATTTGAATAATATTTAATATAATTAGAGCCGAGATGGCCCAGTGGTTAGAACATTACATGATTACGACGATTGCAGGTTCAAACCCAGGCAAACAGCGCTGAATTTTCATGTGCTTAATTTGTGCTTTTAATTCTACAAATACTTTGCGGTGAAGGAAAACATCGTGAGGAAACCTGCATATGTCTGATGCCTACGAAATTTTGCCACGTGTGAATCCACTAAACCGTATCGTAGCAGCGTGATGGATTACGCTACCAAAAAACATCCAAAGGAGTAGTGGAGGTTTTAGCCCAGCTGTGGGAAATTTACAGACTGTTACTATTATATATTTATAGTACATTACGTGTAAATGTTTCACGTATTAAAAGTATTGTCTAAGAGGTGATTAGTTGACTAATACTGTGTCTTCTTCTTTCGAATATCAAATCAATTAAGACAGAACAAGACACAAGAATATTTAACTAAACGTAATGTTATAAATGTATAAAACGGTTACTAGTATCGCGTTTAAAACTAAAGAGCTCTTAATATTTCAGAGAGGACGTGAAAGAAATAATCGGTTCCTACCTGAGCATCAAGCGAGTGTCCGCGCAGGACTACGGCACGTACGTGTGCGTCGTGCACAGCAACGAGGTCGTCTCCAGAAACTACGTCACCGTGCATTACAAACGTGAGGGAAACTTACCCATAACTATCGGATCCTCTGTGTTCCTTTCAAATTTGTTTACTCAGCGAATATAAGATCAATATAAAACACTATTGTAAACATTTCGGTCTCTTGTATTTGTTTTTTCATAAATTTAAATTAGTATATTGAATCAACTTTTTACGTTTGGAGCAATCAATAAATATCTATAGTTATTGTCTTTGTCGTTAATTTTGTCGTTAAATGCTCCCAATTGCAATCGGTTTTATAAATTTGAATAGTTCTTATTATTATTGATTGGTCTTATCTAGCCAATCAGATTCCTAGATATAATTGCTTTCGTCTCCTAGTCATAGTATTCATTTGAAAAACACTATGTTTTTAATAATTATAGCAAAAAGTTAATATTTTGATGCAGATAGCGGCGCGGCGGGCGAGGCGTCGTGGTGCGGCGGCGCGGAGGTGCCGTGGCGCGCGCTGGCGCTGGGCGGCGCGGCGGGCGCGCTGCTGCTGCTGTCCGTGCTGGCCTGCCACCGCCGCTGCACGCCGCGCCTGCTGCTGGCCGCGCGACACGCCCGCGCGCGCGCCGCCACCGCCGCGCACCGCGCCAGAGGTACCACTCACCACCAACACGCGCACCCGCTATATCCACTATATGAGATGGACGGATAGATCAAAGTATACCAGCTAACGTTCCCGAGTTCCTCGTTGCTCTTCGCATAGTGACAGACATAACGTTGACTCAATTTTGTCTCTCACATAGGGGGGGCGCAGGCAGACGGGTCGAGCTCGTTCAAGACTCCCATTGGCCCACGTCAGAATTAAAGTAATTCACATCATCAAATTAAAAGAATATGCCTATGTCTTCTATCTATACTCTTTTTCCGATAGCATAGAAAAGTAATTTTCAATGAAATTATGATCTACACAATTTCTTAATCTTTGTCTCTTTCCGTTTTCTTTAATGAGCATGAGAAAGATATATCATTACAGCCCCGTTGAGGCAGCTCAGTAATTGTTAATAACAGATTCGATAGTCTTACAATAAGGTTTTATAATCTCCGCTCCTAAGAAACGCTTGGTCCTCACTGGTGTAACAAGTAATGCAAGTTTGTGTGATGTCGCCAGTGCTGGAGAAGGAGTTCGACGTGGTGGTGAGCTGGACGGCGGTGGATGGTGAGCTGGTGCGCGGCGCGCTGCTGCCCACGCTCGCCATCAAGTACAAGTACCGCGTGCACGCCGTCACGCTGTCCACGCAGCCCGACCACTGTGAGTACCGCCTGTCCGCCCAGGGTTGCCGACACGCAGAGTAGATGCGATGTGAGGGAAATCTTGCTTGCAAGTACGGGTGTCTATCACTGCAATCACCCTGTGCCTGAACATAGAATCGGCAACCCATGATACAAAGTCGTACAACCTAGCCACTAGAGCAAAGATTAAGAAGCCATGAGATATTCATTATTTGGTAATAAGTTACCAAATTTAGAAAATATGATAAAATCCGTAATTATTTTTGTTTTGGTGAGAACAACATACGACATATGTACTAAATTTTATAGCCTTTATATCGTCTCTGTACATCAAATATTATTGTCAAACAGCAAAACTTCGTATCTAGGACTTAACAGAACTTAACATATCTCTTCTAAGTTAAATCAGTAATGTATGTTGATGTATGTAGGTTTGATGGTTAATATTTCTTTGACTGATTATGTCTATGTTACGGGTGGTGGTGATCACTTATATTCAGGTAGTGCATTTATCAATCTGCCTATTTTATTATATATTATATTTAATTAATAAAAAAAAAAATTAATTTAACCATAAACGATTTCGCCCACAGGGTATAGTGAGCTGGTGGGCGAGGTGTCGCGTGGTCGGTCGCTGGTGGCCGTGCTATCGCCCGCGCAGTACACTCCGCAGCAACTGCTCACCGCGCTGAGACAGCTGCGATCCCTACCCGTGCCCCCAGTCGTCGTACTGCTGCAGGTTCGATATGACACTAATTTACTACAATACCATTTGCCTTATTCCCAATACTTTGACGCTAAACTTTAAAGTCCTGTCCGTGCCCCCAGTCGTCGTACTGCTACAGGTTCGATATAACACTAATTTACTACTATACCGTTTGCCTTATTCCCAATACTTTGACGCTAAACTTTAAGGTTTCTCAGTCATGTTAGGAAATATATGAAATAAGTAGACTTAAGCTTCTTACGTGTTTGCTTGATCAACAATATATTGTAGTACAGTAATCTTCAATTTGTTCAGAAACGGTTAGCAAGAAACCTTAAGAAAATTGTATAAAATATATTGCGAATAGCTACAATTTTTATGGGCCGTTGTCCCATTTCCCATTTCACATAATAAAAAAAATATCTTGGCGAGCTGAGATGCCCCAGTGGTTAGTGGTAGAACGCGTGCATCTTAACCGATGATTGCGGGTTCAAACCCAGACAAGCACCACTGAATATTCATGTGATTAATTTGTGATTTTAAATTAATCAAATCGTGAAGAAACTAATAATAATAATATTATCTAATTTCATTGTAATTCTGCCACATGTGTATTTCAACAACCCCCATTGGAACAGCGTGGTGGAATATGTTCCAAAATTTTTCTCGTCAAAAGGAGGGGCCTTAGCCCAACAGTGGTCTTTTTTTATGGTATAGGTTGGCGGACGAGCATATGGGTCACCTGATGGTAAGTGGTCACCATGACCCATAGACAATGACGCTGGAAGAAATATTAACTATTCCTTACATCGTCAATGTGCCACCAACCTTGGGAACTTAGATGTTATGTCCCTTGTGCCTGTAGTTACACTGGCTGACTCACCCTTCAAAACGGAATACAACAATACTGAGAACTGTTATTTGGCGGTAGAATAACTGATGAGTGGGTGTTACCTACCCAGACGGGCTTGCACAAAGCCCTACCACCAAGTTATTTACAGGCTGTTGTTGTAAAAGAATATAAAATAAATAGTAATTTAATGTCGACCAGGATCTGCCGAAGCTGAAGCGCGAGGCGAAAGACGCGGGCGAGAGCCTCGTGGACGTGCTGCGGCGCACGCGCCTCGTGGCGTGGCGTCACGTGCACGAGCGCGCCTTCTGGACCGCGCTGCGACTCGCGCTGCCGCTGCCGCCGCCCGCGCCCGCCGCGCCCCTGCGAGAGGTACGTACTATTACATTAAAACCTCTTTCGTACTAACTAGGAATAGTCGCCCGAGACTTCCCTTTTCGTTTATGTGTTCTTTTCTCAAAAACGTCAAAATAGTCGTTTTTTCTTGGAGTGCAAGTTTGGTTCATAGTAATTCAGAACTATTACATTGAAACCTCTTTCGTACTAACTAGGAATAGTCGCCCGAGACTTCCCTTTTCTTTTATGTGTTCTTTTCTCAAAAACGTCAAAATTTTTTCTTGGAGTGCAAATTTGCTTCATAACAAATTTCATCAAATTCGGTTTAGCGGTTTGATCGTGAAAGACAAACAGACAGACACTTTCACTTTAATATTAATATAGTAATATCGATTGTGATTATTTCATGACAACTTGTTCCTAGTTTTAGGTGGATATTACTAGATTTAATAATAATGTATTATTGTGTTGTAACAGGAAAAATCGAAGACGATTGAATCGGAGGAGAGCAAAAACTCTCGTTCGGGTAGTCTGACGGCGCTCGTGTGAAACACTGCACGCAGACTTCGCGCCCGACTCGTGCACAGCTTGTACGGAAACGAGGCAGTTATGAATTGTGTATAAAATAGTGACAGTATAGGTAGTGTGTGACACTGGACAAGACTATGTTGCGTGGTTCTCATAACGAACGAACGTCTGTGCCGCCAATAGTATGAAGACTGTGAGTAGATATTAGTTATAAAAACTTTTCGATCACATTAATGGTATTTTAGTTAGTTATAAGTCAACTTGAAATCTGTATACAGTTTTCTAAGATCTCAGTATCTACTTCTCTCATACTTACGGACTTCTTTCCATTTCTCTTTCTTGTGCCAAAGGGAAATTGCAAACATGACAATTAATATTTAAATGTTTGGTTGTATTTTATTTATTTTATTTATGTTTATGCATAATTTTACTATCGTAAAGAAAATGAGTATTAATTTAATAAGTGTTTCTGTCCATTTGCTATTTCCTAGTTTCGTCGATTTTTAATTTAATTTCTTATAAAATGTCTAAATTAAAAGTGACGGTTTTGAGGTCTGTGATAATCGATACGTAGAATATACAGCAGTGTGTGAAGTCGTTGTTCCGTATTTAAAAACATTACATTAAATATGCCACCTGATAATCGCAAGTACCATTAAATAAAATAAATCTTCTCCGATATAACGTTTTATTGTAAATTTAAATGCTCCTTTCACAAGTCTAGGTTTATTTTATAATAAATCTATTTAGCAATTAAATTTTACTAATGGTCTTTTAATTATAAGGTGACATATAGTATAGAACATTTAAACAAAAACTTTAATATTTAAGGGGGTCGTCCAAAGTGAAATTTACAAAATAATAATAAATGTTAATTTTTATGTAAAGTTAACGGACTGATTGATTAATATTATATATAATTTAATTATCATATTCATAAATAATGTCCTCCATTGAAATTTTGAAAGGCTGCTATAGCATTTAGTACTGTATTAATTTTAAATGAGATGTTTTACTTCTTAACACACTGCCGTCTCTAAGTCTTGCAAGTGTTTGTTTGACTGTAAATTGTTGCATAGTATTTTCCCACATTATAATGTGTATAGTTTGTAAAACCAGTAGTTCATCCTTTGTAGTATTATATACTCATTACATTCCAGATTTTTTTATAATAATCTTAAGTTAATATAAACTTACTGTATAAAATTATATAAACCTCAAAATAAAATGATAAAAAGTTAATTTTTGTTTTATTTACTTGGTAAAGTTTCAATTATGCGTATATTTTAACAGCTTGCAGACTGACAATTGAGTAAGTAATTATGCATAAATGGAAGACCGCGAAAACGGCATCTATTTGACTGTTTTTAGTGTGAATGTATCGTAATGTGTTCAACGAATATGAGCTTAACAATTTGAGAGAAAATAGAAAATTTTGAGATTTCCTAAGGTTTGAAATTTATCGTTTTAGAAAAAAAACCTTAATATCATATACTAATACCACAGTTGTTAAATTTGACCAATGTTTGACCTGAATAGCTCTATACTATGAAAGATTAAAGACCGGTCTTATACATGGAAAGGAAATAAAATACTATATTAGCAAATATAAAAATTGTATTTCGTTGTAATAATGATCTAACAATTTTTCATTAAAAATAAGTTTCATAAGTAGCCAGGCACTGGACACATTATATTCAATATCACACATATTACTCTTTAGTAACATTAGGAATCACTCTGCGAAACTTTAACAATAACTTAAAGTTTCCAACAGATCATCAAAATCTTCATCAACGGTAACCAAAAATCACAAAAATTTCATCATCATTTTAATTCTAAGTACATTATAATAATTTAACATGATTGCGGGACGCAATTGTGAAAATAAGTAACAAATTAATTAGACATGCTTACATTTAAGTACACAATCCGTACTTAACGTATAAAAAGCGGTGATCAAAATCGGTATTGCTAATTCACCTGAATTGGTTAAAGAGTATAAATATACATACGAGTTGCTATAATCTTCGATATTGTTTATATTCTATTAAATTTCTAGAAAACCATTGCTATTAATTTCACGTGTAACCAGTACTACATATTTCTGGGATCCAGAAATTTAATAAAGTCTAATAAATATATTTCGAGTTTATAGAGTTGTATGTCTTTAACCTCAGATAATTAATTAATACCTATTTTAATCACCGCGTATAAGATAAATCAAAATCAATCATAATAATAATTTATATCAGGAACATTATTTTCGATAGTCTCTTGAAAGTTACAAAATATTACAAACCTCAAAAATTAATCACGATTCGTCTCATTTATTGTTAGAACGGCACAAACAATTTCGTTTATAATTTTTTATAAACAGTAACATTAATTTAATATTCTATTCTTAATAATAAGATCCATTAAACATAACCTATAATGATTTAGGAGTTGTATATATATTTAATATACAATTGGTTAATATAAAATAGTAGCATCAACCCCTAATTGATCATAGGTTACAAATGATGTAAACGACATTTTAAACACTTTTTGAAGCATAATCTCATACATCTTAGATCTTTCAAAATTCGAAGCAGTTACTAATATTAGTTAAGTAAATAATCATTCTAATTTTCTATAACTTATGAAGCATCATTCCGTTGCTTCTTGTTCTAGTGAGTTCTTTTTTTTGTACGCCTGGAAGAAAATTACACAAATGTTAATAAAATAATAACAAATATTGGATAACGTCACATACATTACTCTGATCCCAATGTAAGTGGTTAAAGCGCTTGCATTGTGGAAAATCAGAAGTAACGACGGTACCACAAACAACCAGACCCAAGACAACATAGAAAACTAATTAACTTTTTCTACATCGACATGACCGGGATTCGAACCCGGGACCTCGGAAGGACCATGAAAACCGGTGTCGACCGGAAGTCGTATAATTTAACGGTGCATTCAGGTGCGGTCGATATTGCATTGGTTAACCAAAGTTTTGGTGTAATCAAAGTTTGAACCATATCATATCCATACTTTGTTTGATTTGATTCTAATACCAGAAAAATTAAAGACAAAACATTATATTTATTTATTCCATGCAATTTGCTTAAAGCTCTTCAATATTGTGCTCTCCAAACAGCTCTGGATCAATATCGCTATTAATAATACAACAGAATTCCACTGAAATACTTAATTCAACAACAACTTCCAAAATTCTGATAACAACTTTATCAATATTCAATACACAATATTTCTACGAATTTATAACCAATAGATTGTTGCCAAAATGTCTGTTCAATATTTAAATTAATTTGTTTTAACTCCTGCTATTGGAAAAGCAGAGCAGAGGACAGAATAGCTATGTAGCAATGTATAGTATGACACAACTTAGATGTAGCATCGGCAAAATTCGTAAAACCGATTACTGCCGATTTACACAACCAATAGAAATAGCTCTACCGCGCCATTCGACGCTATTCGTCGATTTAGATTCTCGCCTCAGTTCAACCCGAGAAAGCAAATTAACGTGTCAAATTAACGAATATATTAGGTCAAATGATATTACACGTTATTGCATTTGTGTAAAGATCATATTAACATAAGAAATAAATATTGATAATTTGGGATGGCGTATTTAATTCGGATGTGATCGGTTTTACGAAGTTGCCGATGCTACATCTATGTTGTGTAGTACTGTCGTATATAGATTTATGCGGATATTGATTAAGTGTTAAAGCTTACTTGTAGTGCAACTCTGGCGAGAGTCTCGGCCATGGCCCGGCCGGTCTGGTCCACCATTCCGCGGAGCACTCCGCCCTCCTTCTGAAGCAGCATGTGCGGGTGATCGAATTCTACCATCTGACCCGCGTCCATCACTAGCACCTAATAAAAAACATCATCTATTATATATGTCGGAGACGGTTATGAATTCCTTAGCGTAACGAAGCGCGGCACGATTCCCGCGAGGCGGCAGCACTATCGTTACGTCACGACGCGAATAACTTTTAACTATTTGATTTGGTTCCCCCGTCACCTTTTTACAAAAGAACTGCGAGGCATCGAAAGGATCTTCACCCGTATGGTTGACGTTGACGTATTTAAGACACGTACGAAACGTTTTGCTACCTCGTTTCTGATACGCACCGCCAAGGTCTGGAACACCCTCCCGACCTCCGTTTTCCCCACCACCTACAATATGGGTACCTTCAAGTCCCGAGTGAATAGGCACCTTCTAGGCAAGCGCGCTCCATCTTAGACTGTATCTCACTTTCCATCAGGCGTGATACAGTCAAGCGCTAGCCTATACATTTAAAAAAAAAAAAAATACTTCGTGCTACGACGAAGCCTACCCGGTGGAAACGCTCAGAGACGACTCACTTACGATTCCGCTCTCGTGAAGACCAGTAACTCCATCCTAGCAACTGTCATTCGCTTCGTTGCCAAGTGTGATATTGAATTAGTGTATTAAGTACTTTAAACGTAGAATAAACGTGTTCCTGTATTCGCGGTTTCCTCTTTGCTCGATCACCCTAGTAATACGCCCCTACGATGCTTGACGATCGTACTGATGTCGCTGTCGATCCGACATATATCAAAATTACAATGTAAATAAAGAACATATAACAGAAACTTATTTTGAGTTTTTTTTTTTCGACAATATCAAAATTAATCATAATAAAATTAGAATCATGATTTATAAATATATTGTTTGTTTTGCCCAAATGAACGACGAGTGAAACATTTTATAACACTTTTTTTAAATATTTAATTCTACATAAAGTATTCATTTAGTGGATTTTGTACCTTATCTGAGTCCATGACAGTGTGTAGTCTGTGAGCAATGGTAAGTACAGTGCAGTCCGCGAATTTGTTTCTTATCGTCGTTTGAATCAATGCGTCCGTTCTGTGAAAGATTAAAATAACCAATGTAATCAATTTATTTTCTACAAGTCTAGTGTGCCCATAGACTTTAAAACAACAACAACAACAACAGCCTGTAAATTCCCACTGCTAGGCTAAAGGCCTCCTCTCCCTTTGAGGAGAAGGTTTGGAACATATTCCACCACGCTGTTCCAATGCGGGTTGGTGGAATACACATGTGGCAGAATTTCTATGAAATTTGTCACATGCAGGTTGTTTTCACGATGTTTTCCTTCACCGCTGAATTATAAAGACAAATTAAGCACATGAACCAGCGGTGCTTGCCTGGGTTTGAACCCGTAATCATCGGTTAAGATGCACGCGTTCTAACCACTGGGCCATCTCGATTCAATTAGCCTTTACAAACAAAATCACAAACATCCATTCAGCAAAACCTTAAAGGAACTTGAATTGGATGCACGATTGATGGTCTTTCTCAAGTCGTATTTAGTAATTGGGATGCCTGAGCTTCTCGTAGATAATATGTAAGTAGCAGAGGTACAAGAGGTATAGTACGACACAAATTAGATGTAGCATCGAAAAATGCAATGGAATGAAAATAAAACCGATTACTGCCGATTTACACAACCAATAGAAATATCTCCCTATCGCGCCATTCGACGCTATTCGTCGCTATAGAAACACGCGTCAGAGGAAACAAGTGCATGTAAACCGACGCGTCAAATTGACGAATATATTACGTCATATGATATTACAAGTTATTACGTTTGTGCAAAGACCATATTCGCATGAGAAATAAATATTGATAATTTGGGACAGCGTACTCAATTCGGGTGTGATCGGTTTTACGAATTTTGCCGATGCGACATCTAAGTTGTGTCGTACTATACCTCTTGTACCTCTGCTACTTACATATTATCTACATCAAGGTCATATACAAGGTCGTATGAGGTGGGGCACTGACTGCGGGTCGACGTTGGCGGTGGCCTCGTCGAGCACGAGCAAGCGGTTGCGGCGCACGATGGCGCGCGCCAGGCACACGAGCTGGCGCTGCCCCACCGAGAAGTTGCCGCCGCCCTCCGACATGCGCGAGCTCAGCCCCGCCGGCAGCTCCGTCACTGCCTCCTTCAGCTCCACCTGCGACACCAACACCACATCACCAGAAGCTCCAAAATGTCCTCAGTATTCATCCATATTAATTTAATAATTGTATTAACTTAAAAATTAACTAACATGACTGTATTTTTTTAAATGTTGAAAAAGAGTAACTACTGAGTTTCTTGCCGGTTCTTCTCGGTAGAATCTACTTTCCGAACCGGTGGTAGCTTCACTTAATTGTTAAATGACGATTCAAAAGTGCTTGTAAAAGCCCACTTGAATAAAGTATACTTTGATTTTGATTTTTTTGATTTTTTTGATTGTACGATGGTGAGTAATATTACGTAGCAGCTCCAAAATGTCCTCAGTATTCATCCATCGTACGATGGTGAGTAATATTACGTAGCAGCTCCAAAATGTCCTCAGTATTCATCCATCGTACGATGGTGAGTAATATTACGTAGCAGCTCCAAAATGTCCTCAGTATTCATCCATCGTACGATGGTGAGTAATATTACGTAGCAGCTCCAAAATGTCCTCAGTATTCATCCATCGTACGATGGTGAGTAATATTACGTAGCAGCTCCAAAATGTCCTCAGTATTCATCCATCGTACGATGGTGAGTAATATTACGTAGCAGCTCCAAAATGTCCTCAGTATTCATCCATCGTACGATGGTGAGTAATATTATGTAGCAGCTCCAAAATGTCCTCAGTATTCATCCATCGTACGATGGTGAGTAATATTACGTAGCAGCTCCAAAATGTCCTCAGTATTCATCCATCGTACGATGGTGAGTAATATTACGTAGCAGCTCCAAAATGTCCTCAGTATTCATCCATCGTACGATGGTGAGTAATATTACGTAGCAGCTCCAAAATGTCCTCAGTATTCATCCATCGTACGATGGTGAGTAATATTACGTAGCAGCTCCAAAATGTCCTCAGTATTCATCCATCGTACGATGGTGAGTAATATTATGTAGCAGCTCCAAAATGTCCTCAGTATTCATCCATCGTACGATGGTGAGTAATATTACGTAGCAGCTCCAAAATGTCCTCAGTATTCATCCATCGTACGATGGTGAGTAATATTACGTAGCAGCTCCAAAATGTCCCAACGCATTTGTCATCCATTGTAAGTTGATGAATAATATTATACATAGTATAAAACAAAGTCGCTTACGACTGTCTGTCCCTATGTATGCTTAGATCATTCAAATTACGCAACGGATTTTAATGCTATTTATTTTTAATAGATTGTGTGATTCGAGAGGAAGGTTTTTGTATATGTCTACTACTATAATTTCAGAAGTTTTTTATGTACTGTCGTAAAAAAACAAATTCTGTAGTAAATTTAGTATCAGTATTACACCTGTTCGAAGCCGAGGGGGGGGGGGGGTTCGCAAATACATTATAAAATTTATTTGTAAGAAAGGGCAAACCTCTTCAAGAGCGCGCCACAGAACTTGATCCGGATACTCGTCGAAGGGGTCGAGGTTATGGCGCATGGTGCCCGAGAACAGCACGGGCTCTTGTGGGATGATGGAGATCTGGCTGCGCAGTTCGTGCAGGCCCAGGGTCGACGTCTCACGACCGTCTATTATAATTTCACCTTCGATTGTAGCCAACCTGTGGAAGAAATATAATCAATGCAATAATTTAATAATGAATTATTTAAAAAAAATTGTTGCAACTTGACAAAACCATGAAACGATCCGTAAACCATCTTATCTGATAGTTTCGATACAAGCCTCGTTTGATTTTATATTTATTAAACGCATTTCTTTCTACTATACATATGTATAAGAAAGTTAAGTTTACTTGGTGGTGGGGCTTTGTGCAAGCCCGTCTGGGTAGGTACCACCCACTCATCAGTTATTTTACCGCCAAATAACAGTACTCAGTATTGTTGTGTTCCGGTTTGCAGGGTGAGTGAGCCAGTGTAACTACAGACACAAGGGACATAGCATCTTAGCTCCCAAGGTTGGTGGCACATTGACGATGAAAGGAATAGTTAATATTTCTTACAGCGTCATTGTCTATGGGTGATGGTGTCTACTTACTATCAGGTGGCCCATATGCTCGACCGCCAACCTATACCATAAAAAAAAATTGTGTAATTTTACAATTATAATAGAGATGAACTAGTTACCTAAACAACGCATTGATGAGTGAAGATTTTCCAGCGCCAGTGCGACCGACAATTCCAACTTTTTCCTTGGGCAGTATTTCCAAGGTTAGATCCTTCAAGACCGGAGGTTCCTCGGGCGAGTAGTATAAGTACACGTGGTTGAAACTCAAACGACCCATATCCGGCCAAGATGGCGGCGGTTTCTTACTGGGCTCCGACTCTAAAGGCGGTTCGGATTTGATGTGCGAATATTCTTGTATTCTGTAATAAAAAATATATATATTTTTATGAAGAACGTCAGTGAATAAAGATTATTCTCGAAATCAAAATAAATGGCCTTGCCTTTCAACGCTGGTCATTTGGTTCTCTAGTTCGGTGGACTGTCGCATGCCCCACTGGAACATGCCGGTCAAACCCATCGCCTGCGTTATAGCCAGACCCACGTTACCGCCGTACTCTTCTGTACAGTCAACAAAACAAATACATCTTTATAAAAATATTAATACACACAATTGTAAGACCAAAACAATTATTTATCGACGTACAACAACAACAACAACAACAACAGCCTGTAAATTCCCACTGCTGGGCTGAAGGCCTTCTCTCCCTTTGAGGAGAAGGTTTGGAACATATTCCACCACGCTGTTCCAAAGCGCGTTGGTGGAATACACATGTGGCAGAATTTCTATGAAATTTGTCACATGAAGGTTTCCTCACGATGTTTTCCTTCACCGCTGAGCACGAGATGAATTATAAAGACAAATTAAGCACATGAATCAGCGGTGCTAGCCTGGGTTTGAGCCCGCAATCATAGGTTAAGATGCGCGCGTTCTTACCACTGGGCCATCTCGACTCTGGGCCATAACGACGTACAGTACTATAAAAATAAAAAAAGCATTGAAATTATCGAAGCAATTTTAATGTTTATATAAATATTGTCTTACCTTGACCGAACACCAGAAAACTTAATGTGACTACAGCTATGTAAACGACACACACAAGATCCAGCCAAAAGCCAAAGGCACGGGAGCTCGCGATGAACAAATACCTATAACAAGGAATATGACGTCACTATTGCAGTCAAGGTTTGGTGTGAAACATTACAAATTCCATTCCAAGTTTAGTAAAGAAAGAGCTGGAAATTTGGAAGCCATATTACATACATAGGAATAATTCATTTGATAAGTTTGAGTTCATGGATTGTTTGTGTGTGCATGTGTGTGAGAGATGGTCGACCGGGGAACGGCACAGAGTAAATAAAATTACACGGAATATTTCTACACAGTTGCACATAACAAAAGCAATACCCGATATTTAAAGACGAAAGCGACATAAACTTGTACAAAATGTTAAACAACTCACCAAGCAGAGCTATGAAGATCCTGATGGTTATCAAACTCTCTTATAAGAGCTTCCTGAGCGCCGAACGCTCGTATTGTCGTGATTCCTTGAAGAGACGCGTTGAGATGAGAGAATACAGGACTACGTGCTGTGGGGAAATTCATACACATGTAATAGAGTCAACTTCATTTATATCAATGTTGTCCTATCAGATCTCAAGAAAGACGAGAAAACAAATTATAGTGTGCCAACATAGGTATACTTTTTATTCTCCTACTCTCCGTATTCATTTTGTCGATAGATCCGTCATGACCGAAAACAGTTCAGGCACAGGACCAAGACAGGACCAAGTTACAAATTTCCATACTTCCGGGCTGTTATTGATAATTTTATAGTACGACACAAATTAGATGTAGCATCGGAAAATTCATCGCTATAGATTCCCGCGTCAGTTCAACCCAAGAAAACAAGTGAATGAAAATCGGCGGGTCAAATTGACGAATATATTAGTTCATACGATATTACAAGTTATTACGTTTGTGTAAAGATCATATTCACATGAGAAATAAAAATTGATAATTTGGGATGGAGTACTCAATTCGGATGTGATCGGTTTTACGAATTTTGCCAATGCTACATCTATGTTGTGTCATACTATAACTAGTAATTTTAAATGAATTAAATTTTAGCCTTTTTTGTCTTGCAGTTTAAACCCCGGATCCATATCCAGAAGCCATAATCTTAACTAATATTATAAAGCTTTTTTTGTATATTTGAATGCTTTAACCTACAACCAATTGATAAAAAATATTTTGCCTTATTGAAAAATGTACATTTTAGGGAGACAGACGAGGGTATGGTCCTGAGGGCGAGTCGCGCTAATATTTAAAATACCTCTCTAAGTACTGCTTAAAAAGGTACTTTTAACTTTAGCTATATAATAACTTATCTAAAGATACAATACTTATGCTACTCAAATTTGCTACTTACAAATATTATTAATAAATATAACATGTGCTTGTTTATGGCAATAATAGCTCGGCATATATCATCATATAAAATAAAACGCAACAGACAATTATTACGAAACAGGACGCACGCATAAGGAAAACTTGGTCTTAAGACATTCACGGGAAGGTGTATAGTACGACACAACTTAGATGTGGAATCGAAAAATTCAATAAAACCCATTATTGACGATTTCCACAATCAATAGAAATAGCTCGCTATAGCGCCATTCATCGCTATTTGTCGCTACAGATTCTCGCGTCAGAGAAAGCAAGTGCATGTAAATCGACGTGTCAAATTGACGAATATATTAGGTCATATGATATTACAAGTTATTACGTTCACATATTCACGTTAGAAATAAATATGGATAATTTGGGATGGCGTATTTAATTCGGATGTGATCTGTTTTACGAATTTTAACAATTCTACATCTAAGCTATGTCGTACTATACTAAACTAGTCTAGGGCTAAACAATATACTGGAAGCTACGAAGCTGAATCGAATCCAACTTAAATATAACAGAAGGTAGTGTATGTATGTGATATAGCAAGGTTCATGGCAGTTAGCCTCAGAGATGACTCACTCACACCCTCGAGGCGTTTGATGCTGCGGCTCGAGGCGATGTAGAAGATACGCAGACCGTAGAACACCAGCCCAATGGCTACCGTCGGCACCAGCAGCCAGTAGTTCACTACCGCCACCACCACCACTATACCGATCAGCGAGAGACCGATCTGTAAAATTAGATTATGTTATTAGGATACAATTGTTTTTTTTTTTTTAAATTTGAGGGAAGATAGTTTTCTGGATTTTTTTTTCATTTTTTTTAATGGTATAGGTTGGCGGACGAGCTTAAGGGCCACCTGATGGTAAGTGGTCACCATCACCCATAGACAATGACGCTGTAAGAAATATTAACTATTCCTTACATTGTCAATGTGCCACCAGCCTTGGGAACTAAGATGCTATGTCCCTTGTGCCTGTAGTTACACTGGCTCACTCACCCTTCAGACCGGAACACAACAATACTGAGTACTGCTATTTGGCGGTAGAATAACTGGTGAATGGGTGGTATCCAGACGGGCTTGCACAAAGCCCTATCACCAAGTAAAGGTAGTTCGATTTATTCGTCACATATCAATAACCCAAGTATTACACTTTATTTAGTGGTAAGGCTTTTTAGAAGTCCATCTGGTTAGGTAACTTCCACATACGTCATAATCTACCGTCTAACAGCAATGCTTATTGTTGTGTTCCGGTTTGAAGGGTAAGTGAGCTAATTTCCACATTGCTAATTCCACACATTTACGCCACAAACAACAGCGACTACCATTTACCATCAGATAGCCCATTTCCTCATCTTCCTACACATGGTATGAACAAATAGTAACTCGAAACTTGTATCGAGTTTTACTTTTGCTATATCTAAGTTAACTTTATTCACAACTGACCTGCAATACGTCAAGTAAAGCAGACGGCAGAACTTCATCAACAGCCCCCATGTCCTTAGAGAATCGGTTCAGGATCCGTCCCGAGGGATTGGTGTGGAAGAACCGCATCGGCGCGCGAGTGATGGACGAGAACATGTTGTTGTGCAGACGCGTCGACGCTCTCATCGCCATCGAGAAGAACATAAAGGAGCGGAGTAGGGAGACTACTACTAGCGCCACCACCATAACTGAAAAACGATATAATAGTTTAAAACAACAACAACAACAACAGCCTGTAAATTCCCACTGCTGAGCTAAAGGCCTCCTCTCCCTTCGAGGAGAAGGTTTGGAACATATTCCACCACGCTGTTCCAATTCGGGTTGGTGGAATACACATGTGGCAGAATTTTTATGAAATTTGTCACATGCAGGTTTCCTCACGATGTTTTCCTTCATCGCTGAGCACGAGATGAATTATAAAGACAAATTAAGCACATGAATCAGCGGTGCTTGCCTGGGTTTGAACCCGAGATCATCGGTTAAGATGCACGTGTTCTAACCACTGGGCCATCTCGACTCTTATATAATAGTTTAAATGTAACCAAAACATAAGTTACCCATACATGATTAAAACGTAAGGATTCCGTCGGCTTAATTTTATTTCAAAACTGCATAATATACACATAAAGCATATAAGTTTCGTACCTATTTCCACTATAGTAGGGTTGACAAAACAAATGGCTTTGTGATATTTTTAGTGATTAAGAAATAATATAATAAGTTTAAATCCCATACTCACTTGTATAAATATAAATGCATTGATATCTAGTTAGACCAGATTTAAAGTATGCATTTTCAGGAAGGGATCTCGTGAAGTTGGACGAAAATTGCAGTGGGTTGGTCACGTTTTGCGAATCTAAGTTTTCTATTACTGATCTTGGATGATCTTCCTCTTGATTGACCCTTTAAAGAAAACGCTCAGAATATATATAAATACAAATATCTTTACCTACAACATATCAAACTCCTGGATAAAAGTTCAGCTACGACCTCTCATTTGGATACTAACCCTTTGGGCGTGATATATGAAAGTGCATATATGTGAGCGCATAAACAAGTGCAATCATAATTCAACGAGAAAGCAAACACAGCACGGTCGGATAGAATTAAAGAAATAAACAAACGGCTTTAATTGCTTTATATTATGGAAATGTCTTTACATTTTACAATGCAAATTATTCGAGGAAATAACCCAATCAAGGCGTTGTGGCAAATATTCTGGAATCAAAGCTCACTCTGTTGCTAACTTAGAGTGAATGAGTTTTATAACCAACAAACAAAGGCACAAGAGCCAAATCAATTTAGATTTTATATGGAAGGTTTACAGTCGAGATCTCGAGTGAATCTTTGCCGTTTTCTGAATCTTGGATAACACAACACAACAGTGACGCTACCGATAAAGATCATTGGTCTCTTGGCGGGAATCTGGTTTAATTATATCTCACGGGATGGGGATTGTTCGCGATATAATGTCTGAATCATTGGATAACACAAAAAACCCCCAGTGACCTTACCGATAAAGATCATCGATCTCTAGGCCGGAATCTGGTTAAACTATATCTCACGGAATGGGAATCTTTGCGGTTTTCTGAATCTTTGATAACACAACACAACAGTGACGCTACCGATAAAGATTGGTCTCTTGGCTGGAATCTGGTTTAATTATATCGGGAATCGTTCACGATATAATGACGGGTGCGGGAGAGCTCACCAGAAGCTGGTCCACCAGTCGGAAGCGGAGCCCAGCAGCTGCGCGAGCACGGCCACGAGAACCATGAGCGCGACGAGAAGCGGGTGGCCGCTGGCGCGCAGGTAGGCGCCGTACACGCGGCCCGACACCGCGCCCGCCGAGCGCATCTCAGCCTCCTCGCGCGCGCCCTCCGGCGGCGCCGTCGCCGTCAGATTGTCCACCGAACTCACCTACGGACGACGGATTCAGCGTCACTTTCACCATTACACAGATTCAATATATTAAACATACACTAACTTTGTGAAATTATTAATGATTTCGAACTATACTATAATATTGTCATAAATTTTCGCGATTACACATTGAAATAAAACTAGCTATAACGGATTTGAATCGCGTATATTAATTATTTTTAACATCCCGACGTTTCGAGCACTTTACAGCGTTCGTGGTCACGGGTAGACTAAGGTGACATTTGTCTATTTGAAGAACAAAGGAAATATTATTTACAACTACCGCCGACGATTTCTGTAAAGTGCTCGAAACGTCGGGATGTTAAAAATAATCAATATACGCGATTCAAATCCGTTATAGCTAGTTTGATTTCGAACTGTTATGACAAAGGAACATTACTTAAAACTAATCTTAGTTTCAGTTAAATATTTCCTTATCTATATAAATATTATAAATGTGTAACTCTGTCTGTCTCTATCGCTCTCTCACTACCAAACCGCTGAACCGAATTTGATGAACTTTGTTGTGAAGCAAATTTGAACTCCAAGGAAAGAAATTGTTTTTTTTTCTGTCTAACACATGACAACCAAACTTCTAAAATGCATGCAAAGCTACGAGCGATACCTAGTGATCTATAATAACAGTAAATTGGAATAAAGTGAGAGCTTACCGAGTGAATACTCATTTGCCTCTTTCGGAAGCTGCCCTGCAGTACCGAGTCCTCGTTGTCCGTGTTCGTTTTGTCGTCGGCGTTGGGTTTGTCGTCCTCCTGCTCGTCGCGCGCGAGCAGCGTCGCGAAGTCAAGGCCGGATGCGCTCAGCGTCTCGAAGTCACCTGCGGCCGCTATTGAGCCGTTCTTCAATATAATAATCTGTTGATTCAATTTTATACTATTATCATACACATTATTATTAACTTTTTTTTTAACAGCCTGTTAAAATTTAACAGCCTGTATATGTATGCCGATATAAAGTTAAAAATTAAGGTCTCTAGTAATTATTGATATGTACTGTATATTTATTTATACAGAATGATGAAAATAATCAATGATTACTATTTATTATGATAGTCACGGTTTCATTTTTGTGAGTGTAATTGTGTTATGTTATTAATAAGAGACGTATGTGTGACCTGGTCGACGTCCCTCAGGAACTGCAGCTGGTGCGTGACGAGCACGCGCGTGGTGTTCCGCAGGTAGCCCACCACGCACGACTCGAACAGGTGGCGGCCCACGTGCGCGTCCACGGCGGACAGCGGGTCGTCCAGCAGGTAGATGTCGGCGCGCTTGTACACCGCGCGCGCCAGCGAGATGCGCGCGCGCTGCCCTGCAACGAATTAATGATTAGGAACTGGTACGACAAACGAACGTTACCTAAACAGCTCTTACTTTCTGTTGAATATTTATTAATATTATAAACGTGAAAGTAACTTTGTCTGTCCGTTTGCTCTGTCTGTTCGCTCTTTCACTAACAAACAGCTGAAACGAATTTGATGAAATTTGGTGTGAAGCAAATTTGACTCCAAGGAAAGAAATTGTTTTTTTTTTGTCTAACACAAACAAACAACCAAACTCCTAAAATGCGTGCAAAGTCACGAGCGATAACTATATAATAATAATAAAGCCCTATTTCTTTACTTTTACTCCTCTCGCGGTTGCAATAGTCTTTAAGTACCTCAACACGCACATTTTTTCATAATTATTTACGCAATAACTTATTCAAATATTACTTCAAATATGTCACTCTCTGCTGACACATAATTCTTGCTGGGACACAGAAGCTTTTTTTCCGGTGCGTAGTATATATAGTAAGACACAAATTAGATGTAGCATCGGAAAATGCAATGGAATTAAAATAAAACCGATTACTGTCGATTTATACAACCAATAGAAATAGCTCCCTATCGCGCCATTCGACGCTATTTGTCGCTATAGATTCACGCGTCAGATAAAGCAAGTGCATGTAAATCGACGCGTCAAATTTACGAATATATTAGGTCATATGATATTACAAGTTATTACGTTTGTGCAAAGATCATATTCGCATGAGAAATAAATATTGATAATTTAGGATAACGTACTCAATTCGGATGTGATCGGTTTTACGAATTTTGCCGATGCGACACCTAAGTTGTGTTGTACTGTATGCTTATTGCGCCCTAGTGCACCGGAATAGCTACTTAAACACCAGCGGTACTCTTTCCTCTTGGGGGATATCACGTGTTTACTTACACATACTACCGTTACAGGGACACTGACCTCCTTACCTACTAGTAAAGTGAAAATCGGCCAATCATAAAAATATGTACGGACACGAGACTGCTTATAATAATTTGAGTTGATAGCGATTAGAGCGCTTACCGCCGCTGAGGCTGACGCCGCGCTCGCCGACCACGGTCTTGTCGCCGTGCGGCAGCAGCGAGAAGTCGCGGTCGAGCGCGCAGCGCCGCACCACGGCGTTGTAGCGCGGCCGGTCCATCGCCTGCCCGAACAGGATGTTCTGCCGCACGCTGCCTGAAAAGCATAGTTATATATATAAATAAGAGTCGAGATGGCCCAGTGGTTAGAACGCGTGCATCTTAACCGATGTTTGCTGGTTCAAACCCAGGCAAGCACCGCTGTTTCATGTGCTTAATTTGTCTTTATAATTCATCTCGTGGTCAGCGGTGAAGGAAAACATCGTGAGGAAACCTGCATGTGACAAATTTCATAGAAATTGAGCCACATGTGTATTCCACCAACCCGCATTGGAACAGCATGGTGGAATATGTTCCAAACCTTCTCCTCAAAAGGAGAGGAGGCCTTTAGCCCAGCAGTGGGAATTTACAGGCTGTTGTTGTTGTTGTTGTTGTATATATATAAATATAAATATGAGACAACATCACATACATTACTCTGATCCCAATGTAAGTAGCTGAAGCACTTGTGTTATGGAAAATCAGAAGTAATGACGGTACCACAAACACCCAGACCCAAGACAACATAGAAAACTAATGGTAAACGGGTTGTCTTTTAACTATTGTTTCTAATGTACTCCTTCAGACACATAATTAAAAGAAATCAGTACTTATGTTCAAATAATAAGGTAAATAATTTAAATAAAACTAGTTATAACGGATTTGAATCGCGTATATTAATTATTTTTGATTTTCGTCTACCCGTGACCACGAACGCTGTAAAGTGCTCGAAACGTCGGGATGTCAAAAATAATTAATATACGCGATTCAAATCCGTTATAATTAGTTTTATTTAAATGTGTAATAATCGCGAAAATTTAAGACAACAATAATAAGGTAAATAATTATGAGTATTTTTAGTCTGTGACTCGTTTACCTGCAAATAGCCATGGTTCCTGACTGGCATACGAAATGGTACCACCGATGTGAACACTGCCCGACTGAAGTGGTAGTTCTTTCAGCAAGACGTGCAACAACGAAGACTTCCCAGCTCCGACTGGACCTATTACTGCGATTAACCTGTAAAGTTAATAGTTTCTTGAATACACTGCCATTTATTTTAACAATTTGCCTGATCTAGTAGTTAGCTTATTTTGACTAGAATTTCGGGTCGAGCATAAGGTTTTCGACCAAGGATTTCTTGGTAGCCCTAACGAGTGTATTAATGTCCCAAACTACATAAAATATACCATAATTATTAAGACCTTCGACTTCTCTGTGCCATAGACAGTTTGTGCACGATCTCTATTATGGCTAGTTTAGTCTACTTTTGAAAAAAAAGATTGCCAAAATACGGTTAAGTTTTTTTTTGTATGATATAAACAGGCGACCGAGCTAATGGGCCACCTGATGGTAAGTGGTCACTATCGCCCATAGACAATGCTGTAAGAAATATTATTTTCATTCACTTGCTTCACCAATGCAACTAAGATGTTATGTTCCTTATGCCTATTTTTATACTGACCCGCCCTTTAAAACCCTTTTGGAGGTAGAACATATCGCAACATTCATTATTTTTAATTAATTATTATATTATGACGGTGAGGCTAGTTCACAATTTGAAGGTCGCGCAGCGGGCGATGGAGCGAGCTATGCTAGGTGTCTTTCTCGCGGATAAAATCATATACTATATATGCGGACATAGCTCGGAGAATCAGCAAGCTGAAGTGGCAGTGGGCTGGCCATATCTGTCGTAGGGCCGATGGCCGCTGGAGCAGACGAGTCCTAGAGTGGAGACCGCGTCTCGGAAAGCGTAATGTAGGACGACCTCCGACCCGCTGGTCCGACGACATTCGCAAGATCGCCCGTAGAAGCTGGATGAGGGACGCAGAGGACCGAGCAACGTGGCGCACTCTGGGGGAGGCCTATGTTCAGCAGTGGACAGCAGTAGGCTGATGATGATGGTGATGATGATGATGATGATGATGATGATGATGATGATGAATTATATTATTGAGTAATAATACTTACTTGCCAGGTTTGACAGTAAGGGATAGGTCGGTCAGCGTGTTCTCGGCGTGGGAGACGATCCACTTGGCATTAGCGTGCTTCAGCCTGACCCCTCTCGCGTCCTCTTCAACTCTGGTTGCCAATTCTTCGTCGTCTTCCTCGCCCGACTCTAGTGGTGCATTACTCTTATCTGATAAGTAATTTCCAAAATAGCACTCAGTACATGCAATTCATGCAAAAAATTATCTTATTACTGTAATTAATGGAACTAGAAAAAATGATAAACAAAACATTCATCATTTCATATCATGCGATTTGCTTATAACTACATATATTTTGAGAGAAGAGAGTGAGAAGAGAGTTAATGATTAATATACCTTTATTTATAACAAAACACTACTATATTTAAGTACTTATTTCAACTTTAATTTTACTTCCAAAATTCCGACACCAGTTTCGTTCAACACGCAATTTTTCCGCAAATATAATAGATTAATCATACCCAAATGATATCGCGTCAGTTTTTAGTTAAATTATGTTGATGATCATGATTTTTATTGCTTTTCTTCTCTTATAGTTGGAATAGAGTTTACAAACATGCATGACAACGCAGTCGTGTAAGAAAATTTGAATAAAACGCGCCTTACAGTAGTCGAATCTGATGAGCAACATCTCACTTTCGTAATAAGCAACACCAATTTCAAACTCCCAAAAATGAGTTGGTACCATTTCACAGCTAACACTAACCACGCGCGCTCATTGGTCAAATCAAATAGCGCGCGCTTCCCCAATTTCCCGTTACATACTTCCGTCCCTTATCACGAAACCACATCCACTATTTCATGCAAGAAAGCGAGACGGAAGATATTGCACGACTCTTCTAAAATGTCAAAATTGAAACTTTAACTCACCACTTAGTTTCGCGTCATCTTTCTTAACGAGCGGACCCAAATCCTGAGCGACTAACGACTCTTTGGTTTCCGGGACGTCTTTGATTAACGGGGCAACGTCTGTTTTCTTCTCCTTCGAATCTTTTCCTTTCCGTTTCGCAGACGTTATGATCTCCGCCAGACCTGGCACTGGTTTGCTCGTGTCCTCATACAACATGAAACTCTGAAGTCGTTTTATAGATATTGAAGCTTCAGCAACTTGTGCTATACCTGAAAAAATAGATATTCGATTGGTATGGTCACACACACATAAACAAAACTAAACTGTGCAACTCATTAAGAAGATAAGTAATATGTTATAATTACCAAATCTTGTTTTGTGTGTGAGAGCGTGTGTATATGAAAGTAGTGCGTGAAAGTAAATTACATTAAATTGTTAAATCAAAAAATAAAATATAAAATAGTTTAAAGTCAATAGGTCACTCACCTTGGGGGAAGAACACAGTCATAGTCTGTCTCAGTATGTTATAGAAGCTGGTGACCACGAACACCTGTTTGGCGCTTATGACGTTGTTCTCCAGAACGTAGGCGAGTATCGAGCAGAACAAACATATCCTCGTCGTAAACATTATAAACGATGTCAGCACACCACGAATGTACGATGTTGCACGTATCTGCTTTATCTCTTGCCTGTAATTAACATTTCAATATATTATTTCCTGACCATTACAGCTGAGAGCTGAGATGGCCCAGTGGTTAGAACGCGTGCATCTTAACCAATGATTGCGGGTTCAAACCCAGGCAAGCACCACTATATATATATATATATATATATATATATATATATATATATATATATATATATATATGTGTGTGTTTAATCTGTGTATATAATTCATCTCATGCTCGACGGTGAAGGACAACATCATGAGGAAACCTGCATGTGTCTAATTTCATCGAAATTCTGCCACATGTGCATTCCACCAACTCGCATTGGAACAGCGTGGTGGAATATGTTCCAAACCCACTCCTTAATGGAAGAGGAGGCCTTATCTCAGCAGTGGGAAATTTACAGGCTGTTACTTTACTTTTTTACTTTACTATTATATTACTTCCCTTGAGTATCTAAGTCTCGAATCCGAATAAGTATTATAAAGTTTTCACGGATCAAATTCATAAACCAGTATGCATATCACAGTCGGCGTCAAAAAGTTCCCTTCATCATGAGAAAATCTGTGTTCGGTGAAATTTTACCACAATTACGTCATTAAGCCCGTAGCGCAGGGTGGTGGAATAATAACAGGAATGGGTGGTAAATGAGAGGATACTTTCAACCCGGAATGGAGCTTTTACAACCGTTAATGTATATCATTTAAAAAAAATGTTTTTTTTTTTTTTATGTCACTCTGTTTTATATTATATTGTTATGGTATTTAAGTATTGTTAATGTGATATTTTACTCGAATTAGTTTAATTATATTGTCATATTTTGTACCTTCTAGAATTATGCGAGTGCATAATAGTACATCTACTTGTTTTTTGTACGCCCGAAACCTTATTAGTAATTACATATCATTTAACACCATACAAATACGTATCACGACCCTTTGTTATATATTCAAAAGCCTTGATAGCACAGTGGACAGTAGAAGTGAATCGTAACCGATGATTCAGAGTTCCAACCACTGACATTTCATGTGCTTAATTTGTGTTTATAATTGTGCATCTTAGAATAGGCGGATGATAATCTGCCACCCATTCATATTTAAGCAGGATGGTGTAGTAATGACCAAAACTTTTTTATAAAGAAGATAATGCTACGAAATTAAAAGGCTGTTACTTTCCATACATACACGTACAAAGTACAGATATATAATTAGATGTTCATTGTTCATTGCTGCCGCGGTATGTGAATGTAATATCTAAATTCAATTATGAGTTATGAAGAAAAAAACGCGGTTTAAATGTAAATATATGTAACTTATCGATGATGAGACCATTAAATTATTTCCAAAATCAATTAAGGTATCAGGCAACCGCATATGTCACCGTAAAATTACAAAATTCTTAATAAAAATCAATATTAAGTTAAATTGCCATCATATTTGACAGTTCACAATGTTTCCACAGATTACAATCTGTCTCATCAGAGTGTAATAAGACGAATTTTGTTATGTTACGGTAACATATATATGTATCGTTTGAGAATCTTTTCTTATTAATATGCTATCAAAAGTGAAAATCGATTAGATTTTCACTTGGTGGTAGGGCTATGTGCAAGCCCGTTTGGGTAGGTACCACCCACTCATCAATTATTCTACCGCTAAATAACAGTACTCAGTATTGTTGTGTTCCGGTCTGAAGGGTTAGTGAGCCAGTATAACCAGGGCACAAGGGACATAACATCTTAGTTCCCAAGGTTGGTGGCACATTGACGATGTAAGGAATAGTTATATTTCTTACAGCGTCATTGTCTATGGGCGATGGTGACCACTTACCATCAGGTGGCCCATATGCTCGTCAGCCAACCTATACCATAAAAAAATATATATATTTTATTATGTCAGTTAACGGCATTATAGACGTACCACTGTAGATTAATATGATTTGTGCAGTACTCACTTTCTGGCCTTCGCTACTAAATCCGCAAACGGTTTCTCCCATGTGTACATCTTGATAACCTGGATGCCGGAGAGGATTTCGTTCATGAGTCGTACGCGCTCGTCCGTTCTCAACGCTGTTTTCAATCGTAGCACTGACGTACGCTTGCCCAGGTATGCTGTTTAAAGAATAAATAATCAATCATTTCGACTTATACGAATTATACAAGGTCACGGTCAAGGTCAGGCATTTCGTATAATATGTAGTATCATACATAATTTTAACAATGCAAGATTACGCATTTGGTAAATGACGTCACTTTCCTGTATTTTAATCTGTGGTACATATTACTAGAAAAGCAAAGTTTACAAGAAAGTGACTTCATTATAAGCCCGGCCAATCAGGAGCGACGTGTCTCGTGACAAACGTTTGAAAAAATGCATTTTTATTTATGGATTTTTGAATAGATTAAGTATTATTTTCAACTTTCGTTAGTAAATAACCATTTTTAAACTCATAATATACACTGATTGCAATAATTCACAATTTATTTTTCGCATTGTCAAATAGCCTATTACAACGGTTGGTTTACTTGATGATAGCTTTGGGAAGCTTTGGCTGGTGGATTTGTTTCGAGTATCGTTAAGACTAAAGGGGCGCTTAAAGAAAAGAAGAAAGTAGCAGCCTGTAAATTTCCCACTGCTGGGCTAAAGGCCTCCTCTCCCTTTTTGAGGAGAGGGCTTGGAACATATTCCACCACGCTGTTCCAATGCGGGTTGGTGGAATACACATGTGGCAGAATTTCTATGAAATTTGTCACATGCAGGTTTCCTCACGATGTTTTCCTTCACCGCAAAGCACGAGATGAATTATAAAGACAAATTAAGCACATGAAACAGCGGTGCTTGCCTGGGTTTGAACCCGCAATCATCGGTTAAGATGCACGTGTTCAAACCACTGGGCCATCTCGACTCTTAAGGGGCGCTTAACATACAAAATATTTAAGTCAGCTCTTGTTGTGAATACGAGCTAAATCAAATGTTGGGAAATCATAGTACGTAATATAATATTAACTCTCACATTTAATTTACCGTGGTACCGCTGTTACTTCTGATTTTCCATAACACAAGTGCTTTAGCTTACATTGGGATCAGAGTAATGTATGTTATGTTGTCCAATATTAATTCTATTTATTATTTATTATTAAATAGCCGGAGAAAGACCACAGTGTTAGCAGTAGACAAAAACGGGCCGATGATGATGATGATGATTAAATTTAATTTTGTATGAATCTCTAAACTGATCGCTTTGATAATATTTTATTAGTACCTCCATAACTTGAAACTCGAAACCTTTCTGAAAATCCCGATCCATTATTTTTTACAAAAATTATTTACAAAACAGTAATATTAATACGAAACATTCGATTTTGTATTACATCACATCAACATCACAGTTGATGATTTTGAAATTAATACAAAATTTGGAAAAATCTAGAATCGTAATTATACAAGTATCTATGACAGTTACACCGATACCGTCGGAATCATTACTTTCACAAACGCTACGAGTTATTAAATAATTTTATTATTGAATAACAACAAAACAAAATCCGATAGGGTCAACAACCGTTGCATAATTGTAATCATTTGATATTCGTTCGTCTCAAAGGACGCCCTCCCCATTATCTGTTTGGATCCGAATAGATCAATGCACCGCGTGACCTCGATCTATCGACAGATTTTTTGTTACGTTATAAAATAAAAATAACATACAAATATATATCCAATTATTTTCATAACAGCTAATTGATTATTATATCGTAATCGCCGGTAAACATAATTAATTATATATTTATTGTACGACATAAAATTCTACTTATTTTATGGAACTATAAATTTATACCTAAGCTATACATTTCAGATGCTCTATAATAAGTGAAAGATTCCTGATTTGAAAATGGAATACTTCCATAATCAAGAGGTGTGCCTTTGGTTGGTGTCATTATTTTGATGGAGATTCGAAATTCAAAAATGTAGTATTCTTAATTCAATTAGACTCATAAGAGCACTTTTGAAACGTCACGTTGCATTGAATTAAATAAACAGTTACCACCGGTTGGAAGGAAGAAGGCAGTACGAGAATAACCGGTAGGAAAGTCAGCAGTTACTCTTCCCCACCATTTTAATTACAGTACATAAAGTACTATATGCTTTTTAAACGTACGGTTTTATCCGCGCGTAACTATAAAACACAAATTTCCAACACCGTATTAAATAAAACGGTTTTCGTAGATACCGCCGAACCTACATGTCTGTGTGTACTTTGTAGTTGTTATAGTTTCTAAGATTTCATTATTAATCTGTGAGTGGTATTTCGCTTTTCTATACATATATAGAATATAGATAGGTGTTAAGCCTGGAAATCAATAATTACTTAAAAAATATCATTACCAGTATATAACTCTGTCCAGTATACGATCAATAATCAACGACGAAGACCAATAATTTAGTCTACTTTCCTACATTTTATATCCTAACGACGAGCGAATTAGTTTTAAATCTAGATATTACGAGTAACCTTCGAAATCCATATAAGGTAAGCCGGTACGCATTAAATGAGATTAAATCGACTCACTAATGTGGCGAGTGTGTAAATAGCGCGCACTTTACGCGTTTGCCACTGTTTACACGCAACCCGGGGATAATTCTACTACTAATAACATGAACTACATTTATATTTATACTAGCTACTCGTCCCGGCTTTACACAGGTCATAAGGGTCTCTATTGAACTATTAAACAGAAACAAACCCGTCTCGTGAACAATACATTCGTAGATAATGTCGAAATATCGAGGTCAACCGAACAAAAATAAATAACATGCTAAATATCCTGAAACTAATAACTTTAATAATAAAAATAACCATGTTAATTTAAAATCTTATATAGAAACGAACCCATTAAAAAAACCTTTTTTTTCCGGCTAGGTTTGTTGAGATTCTCGGCTTTTCTCTACTATAGTATGCATGTATTTTATGCATATATTATATTATATACAAACCTTCATTTTAAAGCACTCTGTCTGTACACGTAAAAACAGCGCGAAGCTACTATATTTTATACTACGTACTTCTAGCGGAGGTTTTGTCCCGCCCGAACAGACTTACTTTTATGAGTAAGTATCATATAAACGTTTGTAAGCATTTATTCATTTTATATAATTAAAAAAAAAGTTTAAAATAAACATTCTAATAATCAACTTTGTTTTACATACTAAAAAAAGGAAAAGAAAGTCTGAAAGTCGTTAACTTAAGAGGCGACATCGCGTAATGAACACGTGGTCGTTACATAATATGATAATAACAGCAGGAACTAACCGGCCAAGAAAAACACAGTTTTCCGTTGACTAAACTTTTTGTTATATTTATAAATCATTTCGTACTCATCGGCGGGGGAGAACGTCACGAGGTAACAAACGTTTGAAAAAAATATACTACTGTACTATTTATAAATTCGTATCCGCAGTCAATTAGCGCGGTAATCGTGATAAAAAAACAAACTCGAAATCGTTCTATTCAAACTTTGTAAGAGGCCCTTGACCACAAGTGTGACAAACATCTAAGATTTACTCATTGTAAGTAAATTTAAAATTCTTTATTAATATTTTAAATTCGCATTTATAATGCCAATAAAGTAATATTATAAATCTGCTTATTACGCCTTTAAAAAATTATTGTACTTTACGGACACATATAATTAAAAAAGGTGGAAAAGTACTTTTTTAGTTGTAGTAGTAACCACTGAGTTTCTTGCCGGTCTTCTCTTTATAATATACTTTCGGAACCGGTGGTAGGTTTACATTTATTTCAATACCACTTTGATAAAGAATATTTTGTTTTGATTTAAATCACATATATGATTTTGTTTTTTTCGTAGAATTATTATAAGATTAACATATGTTTTGAGATAAAATATAGAATAGAATAGAATATAGAATGTACTCTTATAATAGCATAGACATTTGCAAACCATCTGATCTTTTTGGTAGCGAAAATCAAACGTTTTTGTACACTCATTGTATTACCAAAAACGGAAATTTTGCAAATTAATAAATAGGAACGAGAATTAACTTTTGTTACGTATTCATTTCTTAAAATCATTGAAACAGTTTACGTTATTTCGAACTTCGCCATCAAGTGATACTCAATTGTTATCACGATGTAATCCTAGCTTACTGACACCGCACACCATTGCGTTCCAAACATACAAACATGAAAGCATTGTTGCTCGGCAATTGAACAATTACTAAGTACACACGCCATAAGCAGACGATTAATGCCCGCGTTCTGTAGTATTGAAAAACATGTTTTGTCATTTTATCACGTAAACGCGAAGACTATGAGGAATTCGGTATAAGTACATTTTCTCATGAAAAAGTAATAAAAATATTTATAATTGAGAACGTGGATTCTGACCAATGATTGCAGAGAGATTTTATTGGTGATTTATTATTTAAGATGTAGTAGTATTTAGCTCCAAATTAGACATCCCTGACTCCAAGCCTCTCTTGTGAAACATGTAGATACTAACAGTATTAATTAAAACTATAACTAATTTTTGTAAATAAGCATTTGTATGTTATATTTATGTTGTTTACCTATAAAGGTGTGTCACTTGCAGTGTTACCTACGTTAAATTTTAATTTTAAATTTTTAATGATAGCGATGATATAACTTTTATAATAAATAAAACATTTGTATGGTCTATCTGTAATACTGATGTAATGTAATAAGGTCAAAATTGTACGCTGTCAATTTAATAAATTAAAAAAAAATGTACCTATAAAACTTTTTTTCTTTTTATTTTGCTACTTATTATTTTATATTTATATACTGCGAAACCTCGTTGCAGTTCAACATCCGCTTACTGGCCGCCGTGTTGTAAATACACATATCCTTGACACAAATGAAATCCTACCTTGCAGCGGTATAAACGCGAGCATGAAACCGACGCCGACAACCGCCGCCCAGTTAATCTCGCACCACATCAGGAACGTTATGATGACAGTCGCCAGGGGCCCGATCCAGAGGTAGTGCACGAAGATAACCGCCACGTCGAAGCGGTTCACGTCGTTTGAGAGGAGATTCACAACTTGACCGACGGTCGTCTCCCCCAGGGCGGTCTTTGAGAGCCGTAGTGACTAAGGACAAGGCAGGTAAATGATTAGTAGACAGTATGCTTCCATACTAACTACCCATATTAGTGCAGGGATAAGCTCCAAGCTGTCTCCTCAAAAGATAGAAGAATTATAAATCATTATGCGATACTCTACCAATTTTATTATATCTCATAGGTAATCGTTTTGTAAGCGTTTGTTTAATGAAACGAAAAATGAAAGCTGGTATGTCTTAGTACGAACCGCAGTCGGAGGTGGATTTTTACGCATGAATCGAGATTTATTTTCTTAACTGTTTTGCGTTTGCGTAGTGAAAACAAAAAAGTAATAATCAATTTTCTTTCGATTCAATCGTCTTTATATAAATATATCTCATCTTAAATAATTTAGATATTTTAGAAGCCATGGGAAAATCTTCAATAGAGTCGTGACAAAACCCAGTTCCTCGTAACAGGTCTTAAAAACGTAACATATCTACGTATAATATAATTAGCACCATTGAAATACTGAAGACTCACGTATATTTACACAATTTACGAAAATGGCAAATAGCTAAACAATAACTTGGACAAAGTGTCAAAATTTTAAAGATTCTCCGTAAAAAAATATTGACAATGAGCGTCTAATTACAAATTCAATGCATAGTCATCGGTCAGACTTTGAAGATGGGAAATACTCAAGGCAGTCGTTACGTAAACAATGACAGTTAATGATCACTCGCACGCAATTTCCTTTAACTGTAAATTGAGAACGTATTAAACTAAATATACGTTTTTTTTTAGATTTATTGCAGAGGCAATAGGCTATTTGACTGGTTTTTAAAATCCATTTTATATTATTTAGTAGAGGTTAAGGAACCCAGCAAAAGTTGTTTTTTTTATTTCTAGTACATATTTGCCGAAAAATATCATACTTATTAAAAATTCCATATTTAAATAACGCGCGAAAACGCTACTTGGACAATATGGCTCCGCAAAGGGGTCGGTGACGTCACTTTGCTGGAATTTAATCTGTGGTATATATAGTAGAAAAGCAAGGTTTACAAGAAAGTGACTTCATCATTAACCCGGCCAATCAGAAACGTGTTGTGTCACGTGACAAACGTTTGAAAAAATGCATTTTTATTTATTGATTTTTGAATATATTAAGTTTTATTTTCAAGTTTCGTTAGTAAATAACCATTTTTAAACTCATAATATACAGTGATTAAAATAATTCTCAATTTATTTTTCGCATTGTCAAATAGCCTATTCGAATTTTAAAAAATGTATGGCACTTAAATTTTGGGAAGCTAGCTGACGACATGCAAATTATCGGGTATTTACGACAAATGACTACCAAATATCTTTAAAATTTCATCACATCAAGTAACTAGACAAATATAAATTTTCGAAATTCTAAAACATAAATGTTTCAGATAATAATAAAGCTTTATGCAATGTTATCTCTGTCCGTCTGTCGTTCAACTGCTGATGAAACTTCGTTTGAAGAACTTTAAACTCTTAGGAAGGACATCGGCTTCGTTTATAATCCAAAACATGATGAAAAACAATTAAAACACGCTCTAAGCCGTGTGCTACTACTATTAATAAACTTATATAAATCAAAACGAAAATATTCTTTATTCCAGTAGGCTTTTACAACCATTTTTGAATCGTTATTTAACAATATTAAGTGAAGCTACCTCCGTTTCGGAATGCAGATTCTACCGAGAAGAACCGTCAGGAATGTAAGTAGTTATTATTTTTATATATCTATACTATACTTCGATATTATTCGATTATATATCGATACTATCGGCACTTGTATATAAATTTTCAGCGAAGGTCATCTATGTATATATTTACTCATGTCTGCTAGTGACTCAATTACCGATTTTAATGTTCGTGGAATTGGATTTAAAACAAACAATCATATATTAATAATGATATAAGAAAGCAATACGCAAATACGAAAAGCATTAATGCGTATTCAATTAAATATTTTTTCAAAAATATTGCTTTATTTAGAATTATATTCATAAAATTTAATTACAACAATGATTGGTCAAATTGAATTCCTGAGTCGTCGATAGGGTCTTATAATTTGTCATTAACATACTATTATATGAATAGATTCATTTTAAAATAAATGAATGTCAATAATTTTACTAAACATGCGTCGGTTTAGCTCGATATTTTGTTTAGTTTTTTACAAGTTAAAAATATGTTTAATGGGTCATAATCTCATAGATTTGTATCTATACAAATAATTGATTCAATTGATTAAAGAGCAGTTTAATAAAACCACAGATTACGTTTATATAATACTTGTTGTCGTCCGCGGCTTCGCTCGTGTATTAAGGGGTTGGTTTTCATGTTTAAGGCAAAATAAGTAACCTAGTATAAATAAGTAAACGAGTCGAGATGGCCCAGTGGTTAGAACGCATGCATCTCAACCGATGATTGCGGGTTCAAACCCAGGCAAGCACCGCTGTTTCATGTGCTTAATTTGTCTTTATAATTCATCTCGTGCTCAGCGGTGAAGGAAAACATCGTGAGGAAACTGCATGTGAAAAAATTCATAGAAACACTGCCACATGTGTATTCCACCAACACACATTGGAACAGCGTGGTGGAATATGTTCCAAAACCTTCTCCTCAAAGGGAGAGGAGGCCTTTAGCCTAGCAGTGGGAATTTACAGGCTATTGTTGTTGAATAAACCTATAAACCTTGCGAGTTCAAGTTTGCTTCACACCAAATTTCATCAAAATCAGTTCAGTGGTCTGGTAGTGGTAGATCGACAGACAGTTTCTTTCAAATTTATAATATTATACTATAGATTATTAACAACTGAAGCTGAATTAACGACTGTACGCGAAATTTATAAAACTTTACCCACGCTCGCACACCGTCAACAATTTACTCGAGGGGTGAATTAAAAACAATAGCATGTGTCCCCCGACACAAACTATCACCACACCCCATTTCATTTAAATCGGTTTAGCGCTTTAAGTGTGAAAAGGATACGGATAGAGTTACTTTTGCACTATCGATATCAACACCTTTCAGTTTTAATGTTTTATTTTATTTAAGTTGGTATATCTTATACAGCCATAAAAGGTAAAAATTACTTGCAAATTTTTTCTCGGAATGCATCGTGTAGAAGTTATTAGTAGATACGAAAATAATGTGCGAAAATATCGAGGCTATTTAAACACCCCATCCATATATGTACAGTGTACATACAAATAGAGAAATTCAAACTATTTCCAACAACAATCAAACACACAATTCATATATTGTTTGGATTCATAAAGACATAAGTATAAATACAATATAAATAATAGTATTTATGTTAGGGTTAAATGTAGCGTGATTTGAACACATTTATGTAAAACGATAACGATACAGCCCTTTCGAAAGTAATCACTTATTTAGGCAAATTCTTTATCCTGCTGACCTCGATTCTTACAGAATATGACGTCACAGTGATACAGCACGCAACGTTGTTATTCTACTTACTTATTTCAAGACAACGTAACCTTGTCGTTTTACATACAACTCGTATTAAACCGTGTGAGTAGGAAAAAACCAGTTTCATCCACTCCGTGCTCTGAACACTTTATGATTTTCAGAGCTATTTTTATATTGTTTCAAATTAGCTTCAAACATAACCACATAAATCGAGATTCAGTGTGACAGACGTAGTACTGACATTCTTTACAAAGAAATGTAAATCTTTGTTACATAATTTCGAGTTAGGAGTTTCGTTTACACCTCTATATTTAATTTATTACGCAAAGATAAAGCTAGTGACAGACAACCTTCATTGGAAACTGATGAATTGCATTTAAAAATAGATATTTATCGTACTCACCTTCCTATATATGAGCGAGCAGCAAGCGACCCTGAACTTCATACCCATATGTAGAATAGCCATCATGTAAGGATGTACGACGAAGACATTGAGAGCGGAACACAGTACAACAGCTCCCGCGTAGAGATAAGCTTCAGTTGGCTTCACTGTTTTCTGATCGGGACTGTAGTATTCCACAAGCCATCCGAGGAATATTGGCTGCGCGATGCTAGAATAAAACTCTAAATTAGTAAAATTGTTCCCATTTATTACAACCAATACTACTCTCATATTTTGGTATGGTTCTAAGTCTATTCATTAAATACCATTACGACAGTAGAAAAGGATCGTTTCAAAATAAATATTATTTTCAGTTTTTCGAATCCTTTTCATTGCTAGGAAGTTACCACACTATATACATTTTTGCCAACAACTTACATACAGTATAATTTTCTACTAACTTGCATTGACAACACAATTGCCAATTATTCAGCATTAGAAATATATACTTACTACCTAATAAGAGTAATCACTACATACATACTACAATTGTACGTTTATGACAGCATACTGATTGTACTTGAATTCTCAATCGCAATTGTATTCTAATTAAATGAGTATTTTTACGAAATAAAATACGAAAAAAAACATAATTATCTAAGAATTAATCAATTCTTAAACTAAATATCATCATTACCGCAGAATAAATACAATTAGCGTGCTGGTCCACAAATGTAACCTTAATTAAATCTAAAATTAGACTACGATCGATCTACCTCGGGATCAATGAACTTCTTACGGAATGAATATATGGTTGACACGATTTCCGTGAAATTCCATGAAACTGATCACTCTAACGCTGCGGTCTCAACTAACAAGACTATTAACTACAATAATTGTTCCTTATTAATCTCACTTTGTGAGCGTGCTATTTTGCCGCACACGCATAACCTTCCCCTTGAGGTCCAAGAGACGGTTATGCATAAAAAGTTGATTTTCTTGTCCGAAGTAGCCGATGAACAGACCGAGCATCCGTGGCTGTTGGATACTACGAAAGATATGTTTGATTTATAATAATAATTTACGTATATTTATACACTAAAGTATTCGTTTAAGACAGTGTAATGACTTTTTTGTCGCTGAAGGAACGTATTACGCGTATCCTTTATATGAAGTAGGGGGTAAGTGGGACTCGCCGTTGCCCATAATATGAAAAAAAAACGAGGTGCGCTCTACGTTGCTTCCGTGACGTCAGACAGCCATGCCTGCCTAAGGATTACGAATCAATTCTTCAATCGAAGATAACCATATTATAATAACGAGGAAAATTGATGCGGAAAGATGAGTTCACGCCTTATCTGTATTTATTTGAAACGCTTAGGAAGTATTCGAGAAACGGCACGTACCTACTTGTACAAGTTGGATATGAAATGTTGGAAAAGAGTACTAATTTTCGGACCAGGTCATCTCTATAGAATCTACATTCCCAGCCAATGATGGGTTAACGTTTTAATACAGTTGTGTAAAATGACGATTAAAGTATACGTAGATAAAGTATATTTCGATTTGATTTGCATAAGGGACATAACACCAATCAACCTTGACTAACTAATAAGTAGTTATTTAAGATTTTAGCGGCGCATGTGCGATATATGGAATGATTAATATTCCTTACGATACCTGCGTCTATGAGAAATTTTAATCATTAAAAGTAAATTGGATCAGTTGGCTATCCGTCCAAACATATATACATAAGGACACAGAGAAGCCCTATCTAGTGGATTAATTTTATTAATCTGCCTGTTCCATACATTCTTTAAAAGGTTAATGCCTAGCTTTATTACAATGTAAAGCATGCAATATACACCGGCTACATAAGCCAAGTTGTGATAATCGAACCTGCCATTTTCGTACTGTCAAATTTTACATACTCCATTGACTTTTTTTTAATTTATAGGAAAAGGCAATCGAATATTAAGTCTGTTTTTAGGACTAGATATTTTTCTGCTTTATACGGATCTTCGTTTAGACTTTTAGAACGTGCCATCAGCTGAATATATTACGATGAATAAGTTCTAGGAACACGTTACAAAATCTTAGTTGACAAAATAATACTAATTTAGCAATTATAATATGCAATAAAGTGAACTATTTCGCTTTGTCGAGAAAAAAATATTTCATAGAAACTTAGGAAAAATTATGAAATTGTGTACCAATCAAATTTATGACTTTATTTTATTCTATATATGCATGTAATGTTCAAACTATAACTATCAGTACTAATTATTATGTAGATTTATTTTAGGCATAGGATTTGATTTTATTTTAGGCTATGAATAAATGAAACCCTCTGAAATTACTATATAATTCTATTTTAAGAATCGAGTAAAGAATAATTTAATATTATACTCATATGATTTATCCTTTGATTTCAATCATAAAATCGATAAACAATTTCTATTTTTGAAGATAAATTACCCCCTTGAAGCTAATTAGGAAAATTTAATTTAAATTTCTGGTCATATACCCTGAGTTGGTTATAATGAAATGGTGTAAGCCTAATGAAATCAGTTCTATTTTTGAATAATATCTATACTATATATTTTTTTATTTTATATAAATGCAATTGAGCATTTAAGAAATACATCAAATAATTTTAAACTATATCCCGCCTTCCTACGAGTTAAGTTTATTTAGAAATAAATGATATGATATAAATATAATTCGTAACTTATAAATTACAGGAATAAACTATCTACAAGTGAAAACATTTTCAGAATTGAACCATTAGTTCCGAAGATGACATTCCGGAATTTAACTTCATTATAATTTTAGAACAGAATAGAACTTTATATGAGGTTAAAGGAATTCAGGCATCCGTTTATTTATTCATATTACTTTCGATTCTTACATTAAGTAGTTGTTAGCCGTTAACAATCTAATCGATACATACTGGTCGTGTGTGTTCCAACAATATATATATAAGTACATAATTATATTGTATTTATTATGTATGTGTGTGGACTAACGAATAGCACTATACGAAGTATAAACCCTTTTTATCTAAAAGTCGCCTATCACAAGAATTAGGAGTAGCGTTCTTCCTTCAAAACAAAATACCTCATAGAATACCCTGGACGTGTAAATCAGTGGAACGTAGTTTTTTTATGGTACAAGTTGGCGGCCGAGCATATGGGCCACCTGATGGTAAGTGGTCACCGTCACCCATAGACAATGACAATGTAAGAAATATTAACTATTCTTTACATCGTCAATGTGCCACCAACCTTGGGAACTAAGATGTTATGTCCCTTGTGCCTGTAGTTACACTGGCTCACTCACCGTTCAAACCGGAACACAACAATACTGAGTACTGTTATTTGGCGGAAGAATAACTGATGAGTGGGTGGTATGATGTAGTCAACGATACAAGTAAAAAAAATCTATATTTTATTCTAGCAGGCTTCAAAGCACTATTGAATGACCATGTTATAGTGAATTAAATATAAAAGCACCGGTTCCGGAAGATTGTACCGAGAACAACCAACAAGAAACTCTTTAGTTACTCTTTTCCATCATGACCTAAAATCTAAAAATAAATGGTTAATTTATTAAAGTATTATCAATTGAAATATTTTTTTATGCAAATTATATACATTTAACATTTTAATTTAGGGCAGTTGCTCAGTAGTTAAATTAATAAATATTCGAAACTCATAATATATTCTAACAAGGAACTACACGACTGAAAAATCATGGATTAGTTAACGTGTCATGTAGTAGTCGATATCATAACACATTAAGGAAAACGATAGAACGGAATACAGCATAGGTTGTTTCAATTGTATTTTAAACGGGAATTACCTTTACGAGTATACGTAATCAATAAAACGAATACTAGTTATATATCTGTGTAGTTCGTGATAGGCTGATAATTATGTCCTCGCTAATTTTGACTTTAACTTTTCTTAATGAAGACAAACCGCTCGAGAGCTTATTATACTGCTTAAAAACAGATGCACTCTTTTCCCATAAAACGACAACAAAAACAAGGTATTTCAAGCTTAACAAAGTTAGACGAGATAGCCGAGATGTACCTACTGAATATAATACGAGAATGGTATACAAGGTCGAAAGGTCGAGAATTCAAATGGATACCGCTGAGTATCTTTAGTAGTTTGTGTTTTAGATTCAAGTCGAGATGGTCCAGTGGTTAGAACGCGTGCATCTTAACCGATGATTGCGGGTTCAAACTCAGGCAAGCACCGCTGATTCATGTGCTTAATTTGTCTTAATAATTCATCTCGTGCTCAGCGGTGAAGGAAAACATCGTGAGGAAACCTGCATGTGACAAATTTCATAGAAATTCTGCCACATGTGAATTCCACCAACCCGCATTGGAACAGCGTGGTGGAATAGTTCCAAGCCTTCTCCTCAAAGGGAGAGGAGGCCTTTGGCCCAGCAGTGGGAATTTAAAGTCTGTTGTTGTTGTTGTTTTAAATTCACCTCGTGCTACGCGTTAACTAAAGAAGAATGTACCCACATCAATCAAAAACTCTAATCCTAATTTAATATTAATATTCACACATTTATCACACATATTTATTAATATTCACACAAAGTTATAATATCAAAGACAATCCCCCCCTCCTCCTTTAGAATACATTAATTGCAATAATGCTTGTAAGTACCGTGCAAAAACCTTATCATTTATAGTTATCAACTTTACCGAGTCAATTACAAAAAGAGCTGTACAATTTATATAAAAACTAAATTACAGACGGCACAAACAATCTAATTTACATAAGAATCGTATTTAAAACGTACAATTCCATCAAATTGTTGACACGAGTGCAGGAATACTAGTGAGAACTTTCAATTCAACGATTTAGTTTTTGTGTACATTACATATAATTATACATGCATTCGTTTGTAGAATACATTTAAATAAAATGTGTGTTCCAATGCATAAAATTTACAAAAATTATACATGGTGTTTTATTTCATACATAATGTAAGGTCGAATGTATTTACATCAAAACTAATTATTTCTTTGAGTTTTATGAGCAAAGTATTCATTTTGGAACTTATTTGTATACCTTTAGTTAACCCTTATGACCTTTTGAATTCATATGTATTCAATATTAAACATTACTATTAATCAACAGCTGACCGATAAAAAATGGCGAAGAAAAATAAATAAACAATTTAATTTTTAAAAGATCAACCAGATCTGCACTTGTTTCTAAAAAAAATCGACAATGCAATAAAAATATAGATTAATAATTGCTTTGACAAGCGACTTCCTTATATCGTTGTTATTTAATTCGCTTAATGTCTATGAAAGAATTACTACGAATGTAATTATCGAAGGTATTTTCCTAACGCTGTTATATGTAAAGCTGTTACCATGCTAGTTATTACAATATGTCTAATGCACGTCACGTAGTGACAACGTATTCAAACAGTGAGAATAATGATAGGTAAGTCGAATCAAGTGTAGCCGAAAATCATTCACATTTATTTTTATGGAGGTAGAAGCAAAAATAATATGTTCTCCTGACCTATTTTCGAACACTACGGCTAAATATATCTACGTAAAACATAGATAGATTTATGTGTAAACGCAGATGTGTACTATCGCCTATCTCCCATAATCTCGCAACGGTCGGATATTACTAACTGCCTAGATCTAGAATTTTTCTACGAATTTCCTACCATTAATCTATACATATCATAAAATTGGAGCGTCTGTTTGTAATATTAAAATAGCCCTTTTTACTCAATTCATATGTATGTATACACGGTACAAATACCAAAATGTCATTTATTACAATTATTGTCTGTCTGTCTGTTTGTTCCGGCTACTCTCTGAAACGGCTGGGACTATTTTGACGGGACTTTCACTGGCAGATAACTGATACAATAAGGAGTAACTTAGGCTACAATAATATTTTATTTTGTTAAATTCAAACGCGTTCAAGGTCACGAGCAGAGCTAGTTAAATACAAATTTTATTTACGTGCTTTAATTGTGTGGACTCATGCGTTCTCAAAAGCAAGCTTCTAACCTATTAGGCGTTACAACACATAAGGAGTTGTATTCTGTTGCACTAATTATCCAATACTAAAGTTACTCCTATCACATTTTCATCCTATAAAATTATACTATAATTTTAAAATGCTCCATTCATCGTAGGCAATTTCGTAACATTACAAAATACATTTGCAAACAAAATTAATTTTACGAATTTTCCTCTTAACGATAAAAAATTGTAGGTATTTGTTACGGCATAGCTGTTTACTGTTTCACATTGTATATGTGTAACGTGTATTCATCGAATCTATATAACAGATTAGTGCAGCGTCATATTTTATAATTACATCCGATTCTCATTGTTCTTTGTTACACAGAGATAGATAAATACCGACTGAGATCGATTCTTTTTAATATGGGTATAAAAGATATTTTTGTTTCTAGTCAATATGCCTCTAATATCATATAAATAAAGATATACTATATTATTTAGACGTACCTTACATTAATTCCCGTAATGAGCCATTTCTTTCATACCTGATTTTATAAGCAACTAGGTAGGAATTCCATCATACCGAGATTATCATTGTTACATCACCATCAGTATTTAAGTAAAAAATTTAGATATATGTCACGGTAGTCGTCCTCAGTTCAATAAAAAATACAGAATTTTATTAAGGCTCAATTTTAATTTTAAATGTTAGTTTAATTAATGATTATTTATTATATAATAGTATAAAAAATGTATTATATTTCCTATTCTAATTATTATGCTTATGTTTAATTTATATTTTAAATAATTACATTGTGTAATATACTAATGCATGGTGAGACTACCGGTAAATTGTAAAACTTTTGCCTTGATAATTTTGAAATGTATTTTATTTTTTGTATGTGATATTGTATCTACTGTTGGTTGTCCTAAATTAAATAAAATAAAATATTAAAAGACATAGTTACAATTGCGTCATATTATGAAAAATACGCACAATTTTCTTAACGTGCTATCACGTAACGAAAACCGTTTAGGTTTGAATACACACGTACATTCTTCAAACGGAGATATTCTATGAACCAGCTAAAATCGCTTTATCTAACGACACAATCGAAAAGTATTATGTTACGAATCAATTTGTATTTACCGTCATAGTCGAGAGAGGCGACAGTCAATTATGTATGGATTACGGTCCCATTTTTATTGTAATAAAGAAACTTCTACTAAACTAAACCTAATATATTTCTTCCATTTAAAGCGACGGTAAAATAGTAGAAATGTAGTGGATTTGTCACTTATTCTGTAAGGTTTTTTTTTATTTATTAAATGACTTGACGATAACCTAGTGCGTGGGTTCAAGTAAATCAACTAACTCAGTTCTATATTTTTAACAATCATATGCATGTATTATTTAATATAACATAGAATATAATTTTAATTAAATTTTAATAATTTAAACTTTACAAAGGAGTGCCTTTGTATGACAGATCATGACATATAACTACAACAATTAATTTTTAACATCGTATAATAGCTTACAATAATGCAACAAATGAATTACAATACCAAGAAAAAGTTAGTTAAATTTAGTTATTACGTCATCGCGCGTCATCGGTTGTGACGCGCGACTTCTCTCCAGTTTATGGGACTGCACGTCAAGTGTTAATAATAAAAAAGTATATCTTTCCTTGATAATAATGAGATGAGATGGCCCAGTGGTTAGAACGCGTGCATATTAACCGATGATTTCGGGTTCAAACCCAGGCAAGCATAGCTATATATATGTGATTAATTTGTCTTTATAATTCATCTCATGCTCGGAGGTGAAGGAAAACATCGTATGGAAACCTACATGTGTCTAAATTCATCGAAATTCCACATGTGCATTCCACCAAACCGCATTGGAACAGCGTTGTGGAATATGTTCCAAACCTTCTCCTCAAAGGGGGAGGAGGCCTTAGCCCAGCAGTGGGAAATTTACGGACTGTTACTATCTATCCTTGTAATTCAAGCATACTTTAAAAAAAATTTTTATCAAACAGTTCAGTGGTTTGGTATAATAATAAAGTCGGCTATATTTCTATTGGAACTTTGGTGATAAAATTAAACTAGGTGTGAGCCGTTAAATGGTAAAGTATTGTACGATAAATTTTGATTTAGTATATGAAGAACACAAGACACAATTACAAGACTTAACCATTAGTGATTTAAAACGTTATTTAGCAGAGCTATTAGTAATTCACTCCAAGTACATAAATTGTTAAATTTACATAACTTTGTGCAAACCCGTCTTTATAGGTACTATTCAATTATCTAGCAGATGGCCCATTTACTCAACCACCTTCCCAATCCTTCTTCGATTAGTTTTGGCTATAAAACGGAAGTGCGGGTATTTTTTAATTTTTTTTTTATGGTATAGGTTGGCGGACGATCATATGGGCCACCTGATGGTAAGTGGTCACCATCGCCCATAGATAATGACGCTGGAAGAAATATTAACTATTCCTTTCATCGTCAATGTACCACCAACCTTGGGAACTAAGATGTTATGTCCCTTGCGCCTTTAGTTACACTGGCTCACTCACCCTTCAGACCGGAACACAACAATACTGAGTACTGTTATTTGGCGATAGAATAACTGATGAGTGGGTGGTACCTACCCAGACGGGCTTGCACAAAGTCCTACCACCAAGAAAATTTATTACGTAAGACAATTTTCACTACTTTTTGACCACCCCATCACCCCAAAAAAAAGAATAGGCCGACCCCTTCCCCCTGTATAATATTTATTACGTAAGAATTTAAAGAAAAATTAATAAAAGTGTGGCTTATTTTAATATTTATTTTTCAATATAACAATTTTTCTGAATGTTTATTTGTAATTTCAAAGGTTCTAGAAGTACGCATTTGATTTCTCGGCAATCGCCTGATTTCCAGGTTTTTTTCAAGTAATTTTAACTCTGCGCATTTTTTATCTTAGGTAAGAACTATCGAAACTCCTCCCCACCCCCCTTGAAAGGAAACATAAGACATGGTCGATCCTCCCGCGAGATCATCTTACGTCATAAATGAATGACCCCTAAGGTTTGAAATAAAATAATCGTCATTTATTTACTGGATTCCAAGTTCTGCTGATGCTTAGTATAAAATATAAAACGCCAAAAAAAAACATGGAGCCTAATACAATCGTATTAATTACACTTGTTAGCTGCCCTCGCTGTCCTTAAACCGTCTAAAACAAACAACAATACGGTCAAAGGGCATGCGACAATGACTCATTGAGCTGAGTTACGATTGCAATAGTTATTAAATTGTTTTGGTGTTACGAATATTAAGTTAATCACCTACTTAAACAACTTACTGAGTGTCACTTCACCTTGCCCGCGAATGAGAATACGTTAACCCTCTTAATATCGCAAACGTCACGCGTAATTTGCATAATATATCTCGAGAGCAATAAAAATATATTGTTTCGTTAATAATTGCAAAACATTGATAAATACCTAGTTTAGTTTTCTTATTACAAAGTATGAATGTATTAAATTAAAATCTTTTATCCTATATATTGTTAAAAACGCGATTCGAGAGATTTTTATCTATTTTGTTTTTTTTTTTGTTATAGGTTAGTGATCGGACGGCAACGGCGTTGTAAGAAAAAAAAAACATTATTTTCATCGCCAGTGCGCTACCTTGGAAACTAAAATGTTATGTCCTTTGTGGTCATGGTTACTAACTCACTAAACCTTCAAACCGGAACCTACCCGATACGTAATGCCTACAAAGGTAAATAACTTTACTGATATTTTACTTATTTATAAATTGACATTTATGTATAAATAATGTTACTTTTATTATAAAAAGCTGTAATGATTGGATTGAGTCCTTTATATCTCTTCAATATTTCTTATCGCTCCATAAACACATAATCGTTTAACGTTTCGTTTATCATAAAATCAATACTCGTCCTGTTTTAATCGGTCTAAGCTTATTATAAGTAGGTACTTGGTATAAATAATTCCATTCGCAGACATAACAAACAAAACAGTTTTTTTTTTACCATCATAAAATAGCAACTTATTTAAATAAATTTGACGTATTAATTAAGACTGTCTATTTATGTTGATGTTCTTCGAAACTGTTCAACTGCATAGTTTTAGTGCAAAAGTATTAGCACAAACGTATGCATATTATATAAGGGTATAGCCCTTTTACGCTCATGACCAGTGAGACAGCGAAACCGACCGGAGAAAGTTCGAACGCAGGACCAAAAGCTTTACGCGGGCTCACTGACTTTCTAAGTCATAGGATTAAACACTGATTAAACTCCGGGAAGCTATTACTATAATCTTACTATTGCCAGCCAGGAGTTTCAAATTTAAAACTCGTGATTTATTTTATAAGCTAGCCACTAGACCGTCTAGAATTTACTTCAGAATTTGAATATGTTTAAGTTTTAAAAATAAGTCAATAATCATAAATTTAATAACATAATGAATAGTATTGTTAATAACTTACCGAATACCACATTCCATAAAGCAGAGGACGAAACCATAAAGCATGCATCGCGCTGCGTACGCTTTAAGGATCACTCTTAGGAGGCTGGGCGTACGTTTCCCTTGCGCACGGGCCACCTCCTCTTCCCACAAACGAGCAAACTTATCTCCGAGAGGACCTGATTGAAATTAGACAAGCACTACAATAATATACAAGTTTGTAATACAAAACAAGAACAACAACTAGAAATATAAGAATTCGAAATATTCAAATTAAGAAGACTAACGGCAACTTTTTTTTTTAAATTAATATTGATACGAAGATTTAGACAAAACGAAGGACTAACAAAGTAACAATTGCATCAGATTCAAAATACAAATTACGTGCACGTAACTATTACATTCGCCATTAAATAATCGAGATAACGCATACAATGTTATGATTACAAACATACAACGAAATACAAATTCATTAACAACGCTGCGGCTTCCGTGAATATCAAATGGTATCAACACTCAATACCACAGACCAACAATTAAACAGGCTGTATACATGTGTATGTATACTGTATTATTATATTTATTATATGTACCTATGTATATGTATTTATATTAGGACAGTAGCGTACGTGTGGTCGAAATTTGCATATACTTATAAGGTCAGAGGCAATTGCTTTTTTTTTGTGCACATTATGTAAATATGTATATAGGATGTAATAGACAACCGTATTCAAAACTATTCGAAATTTAAATCTGTCTGCAATTGTAACAAAAAACAAAAAAAAAAAAACATTATTTTAATTTTGTTTTTGCATAGTGTTTTACTTAAAGAGAATTGCTATAGTATATGAAACCTATTTGTTTTAAATTTTCTGTGATTAGGTATACTAAAAACTAAATAATGGTCTACTAATAACTTCAAATTCATATATGGATTTTTTTCGTATCCATCTTTGAAACTGGTTAAATTTTATTCACTCTCTTTATTTTATCCAGATCTCAATTGATAATTAATTATTAACATAATTAATTAACATTCATAATATCCCTGACATAAGAGAAGTGAGTTTCAGTTCGATAACTGTGACATTTAAATATTTACTGTTATAAGAAAGTCAAATAGTTTTTCATTTTCCTATGAATGTGCTTGTCTAATGATATTTTATCCATCAATTGAATAATTATATTTTGCATATTTTATGAGAATAACAGAGTAATGATGATAAACACAAATCTTGCAGAACAGTTAGTATAATCATAAAGATATTTACTGAAATTTACTATAATTTTAGAACAAATTCATTACTCTACAGCTTTTAAGCTAACATGTGCTTCGTAAGTAGTACGGCTCATGTTTGTAATGAAATATAAACGGTCTAATGAATATTGGCTGCATGTCAATTAAAGAATAAGACAAGTATGTCAAGACGCTAGACAGTATAAAGATCATTAATCATTTGTGTATAGTAGCGACAATGTTGCGGTTGTCCTGAGTATTTTATTTTATATATTTTTAATGAAATGACTAAGATGTTAATCTTTATGATTGTTGTAGTTGTATTTTGTACCATACATATATTCTAATTTTTTTTTTAAATAATTTATTAATAACTAGAAACCTGCTTCAGCTTTGCATGGATACCATTTTCATAGTGTTTATGTGTTGATTTGTGTGTACCTCATAGCCCTTGGGAATAATGTAGCTTTTTACAAGTACAAATTTAAGAATTCATTCAACAATACCCCACAAACAAACAATTAATTTTAATAATATTAAAAAATTATGAACATTCCTATAATGTACTTTACTGAAGCTAGAAGAAGTACTTATGTGTAAAGATTAAAAATTTATAGACAAGGATTTCAAAACAACATATTATTAATTTTTTCTAGTTTTACAATTCACACGAAATGGATGCATTAATCAAATTTATCTATGAATTTACAAACAATTATGATACTTTAGTTACTCATAATAGATGATATTAAAATTGAGAAGATTGTCTGGAGTTTGCCTTGAGCAAATTTAGACACAGATTTAAAAAAAAAAAATATTTTTATTTAAAGATAGTAAATCTGGCTTTAAAATCTACCAATATAAGCCAATTACGGCCACTAGTTTATCACAATCCAAATTGGAGAAATTGAAAAGTCAAATTAATTAAAAATTAAGGAATTTAACTTACCTGAGGCATGTTCATCTAAAGGTTCATATAAATCACATTCTTCCAACTCTTTCTTAAGGCCACTCCAAAATATTGGTAAAGTCCATCTAAATGTTAAAATAAATAAATTAAATAATATTATTTTATTTTAGTATATTAAAATACTTATTGAATTATTATTTAAAAAAAAAACTTACGCAAAAGTCAATGCAGAAAACGGGTTCGCCTTGGCCCGCGGATGGGGTGGCTTACCCTTTTTTTTTGTTGATTCCATTATTTAAAGTTTATCGAAACTGCAAAAACAATATTTTTACCTGAATGCACTTAAAATAACTTATAATTTTAAATCTACGAAACACATTTAACCCATTATTAAAAAAATGAGGGTATTCAAATTATTAATTAAAAGTTTGGCAAACAATAAAACAATTATTTACGAAAAGAAAATGTTGCGGTAACATGATTTACACAACAAAGAGTAGAGGATTATTTATTTAGTAATTTAAAATACTAACTCTTTGCGTTTTTGTTGGTGTAGAATAAGTTTAGGATCTAATAAATAAGTGCATGGCGCCACTTCAAATACACTGCTCTGTGCCAATTTATTTTATTTGTACCCTTACAAATTTTCTATCACGAGTAAGTTAATAGTGATCCGCCTATCAAAATACGTAATTATGACACTAATATTGTATAATTTGTAAATATCATGAAGTATGAAAATTGGTATTTATTTATAATAATATTATTTTATTCAACTGAAATTATTTGCACCGTTACAATAACCTATTCGCTACTACAGAAAAATTGGTACTAAATTGACGTTTAAGTCATTCCTGCAGCTGTCTTATGCTTTGCACACTAACCGTCTATAGCTTATGTCATTCTGTTATTGTGACTCTATTACACGCTACGACCTCAAATGAATTCATTTTGTTTCTGTTTCCATGATCAAATTTCTATACTCAAAATTTGTAATACGTTCTTACAGACCAGAAGTGTTTAATTAATTTTAAAAAATTATAGTTAAAAAATTACCTGACTTTATAATAATGAATGGCATTAATTACTTTAAATAATAATAACAATAACCAAGTAAAATGATAATTTTTCGACTTCTACTAAGTATGTTTTTCCGAAGTATTTAAACTTCTCGCAAAAAAATTATATTAATCAACGAAACTATTCACTTTAAAACCATAGAAGTCTTCTTACGATTACCAAAATTGTTACTTGTTTTAACCGATTTAAAAAAAAATGATTTTATCTTATATGTATTTTCTAATTACTCAAAGATGCCTATGGTCTACAGATCAAGACTTGATTAGAATTTTTGGATATTTCAAGGGTACTCTTCAAATTTTAGAATCATATTTTAAGCAATTTGTGTATTTTTGGTTAAGTCAAACCACGGTGAATGGTGAAGACCACCATAGCTGGCTGGCATGGCTTACGTAGTAGCAATGCGTTTACTTAAATAGTTACCTGTGAAAAATTTAATTTTACTAAACTGATAGGCCACTTCTATTATCTTCTGTCAAGCAATGTAATATTTCAATAATTATTATTAGGGTACTGTACTAAGCTGAGAACATGCCATTATGCCTGATTATGTTTTCACATATCATAGTATGATTATAATTGTTTGTATGTTTGTCAGCATTTATGTTTATCTATAGAAGTAGCTATGCTTTATATACAGCAAACAGTGATCTTTATTATTAGAGCATAACAGTTAGTCTTAGTCTCAAGACAAACGTTAGGCAGTATTTAATCAATTTAAAGTATATTACCATTTTTTATATTAACATCAAGGTTTAATTTATTATGGGGTGTTTATTTTAATTGATTTTTGTGCTGGAATTAGAAAAATAGTTTCGATTCCTATTTTGATTTGATTGATTATGTGAAGAGTATTCCTTTTTGCTACAAATAAACTTTTATTGTTTAGCTAAATTGTTATTATCCATACTTTATTTTCCATACTTACAGAGTTTCATTAAAATTACAACAAAAGACTCTTTTGAAAATCACAGTTAAAAAAATGATAAGACTTTGTAAGAAGGGTACCGAGATTTTCCTTACCTGTAAATGACAAATGTCAACTTGTCAAGTGTCAGCTGGAGCTGTCATATCAATAAGGCACAAGCTGTGTTTAAATTTATTTTGTTCGGCTGTAAGTTTTTACACTTTAATAAGTCTTATTAGTTATCGAGAGATAACTTTTATTGTATTATTTACTTTAAAATCGGAATGTAAGTGCTAAGATCATATTATTGTATACATAAATTTAAGGAATGTTGGTGATCGGACTCGTTTGAAGAATGATTTATCAATTGTATTATATAGAATGTTTGCTGTGTTATTAAAACGATATAAAGGCATGATCCTCGCTAGTATATTATTTTTTTATTTAGGTTGTGGTATAACTTTAAGTTTTATTAGAATAGAATGTGCATCTCCGACATCAAATGCTATCACAAGAAAAAGTAAGGAAAACTTTGACAACAATTTAGATAAAATAGAGTATGCTGTGTTAATCATTAGCAACCCCTTGAATGAGGCGAAGCGAGATGCGATAAGAGCAACATGGGCTAATTTTATTGATAATATATTTATAGAAAATGGCGAGCATTTATATAAATGGAATCACACCTGGACTGGGAACACTATTAAACATGACCTTATCAAATGTTTTTTCGTTGTCGGAACCGAAGGCTTGGATGCAGAGAAAATGAAAAAGATCCAAGCTGAACACACTAGAAGTAATGATTTACTGCTTTTGAATAACTTTGAGGATAGTTATAAAAACTTAGCTAAAAAATTAATTAATTCCTTAGAATGGATGAGTAATAATTTAAAAGAGCTTAAATATGTCATTAAGTGTGATGATGACTCATTTGTTAGAGTTGACTTAATTGTAAGAGATCTTGAGGCATTTGCTCCAGAAATGAGTGGACCAATGATCAGCCAATATGTCACATATAAGGTATATAACATATGTCAAGCATATATTTTATATTGCTTAGTTACATTCAGATATTAGAGAAGATTTTTAAGCTAAAAAATTGTATTTTTCAGAAATCTCTACCTACATATAAGGGTTTATATTGGGGTTATTTTGATGGCAGAGCAAGGGTGTTTTTAAATGGGAAATGGCAAGAAAAAGAATGGTTTCTCTGCGACACATATTTACCATATGCTCTTGGGGGTGGCTATGTAATTTCCCGTAGTATTGTTGACTACATAGCCAAAAACTCCCAGTTTCTAAGGTATAAAATTTGACATTTAATCTTCCTTAATTAAATACATCTCAACTTAAAAACTTTATGCAACACCTGTGTTGGGAAAAAAGATCTATTTTTATGACATAAATATATATTTTCCAGTTATCACACAAACTTGATAAATAATGTCTCAAAAAAGCTTTGAAAACTCGTAAACTACTGCCAATGTCTTATATATGGCACCATATTCTTTTTTTTTATGTAGTGGGTAGGTGATTTGACAAAATGTTAAGTAGTCTCTCACATCCAGAAACTATGGTACTGCAAGAAATAATATATGAAAAGTCCATGTCTTTTAACAAAATAACAAATATCTTTGAATAATATTAGGCTCTATTTATATTTCCTTGGCTTATTGCAAACAGTCACTTAGAACTTAAGTTAAATGTTAAAAGAACAAATTAATTTGTATCACAAATATAATAACAGTATTTGTATTGTTTCCAGTCATTATAATTCAGAAGATGTTTCTATGGGAGTTTGGACAGCAGCCCTTGATGGTATCAATAGAGTGCATGATACCAGATTTGACACAGAATGGAAATCTCGAGGCTGTGACAGCAATATGCTTGTCCGCCACAAACAAACACCCAGTGATATGTTTCAGATGTATAAAACATTAGTACATTCACAGGGAACCAAACTATGCAAGACTGAATCAGCTTTAAGGAAATCTTATCATTATAACTGGAATTCACTACCAAGTGTATGTTGTAAATAGAAGCATTAGTAGTACTTTTGAAAAAAAAAAAACTCATAAAAACGATTTTTATAAGTTTATAGTTTGTTATTTCTCCCTCTTTATAAATAAATCTTGTATTAAACATTTACTAATCTAAGTAACCATATTGAAGTTCTAGTCTATATTATAATCTTTTTTGTATTCCATATTAATTTGAAGAGCCTGCAGTTGTCTAATTTCAATTATGCATTTTGTTTACACAATTTGAGAAAAGTATTTTTTCCCAAATTTTATAAAGCAGTAGAGATATTTCTTAAAGTTGGACTTGTAATTTGTATGAATTATTGTTTAGTGTTATTTATTTATAATTGAAATTTGATTTAGTTTTATGTATAATGGTTTGAATTAAGTAAAGTCAAGACGAAAGTGGAAGCATCTTCAGCAAACAATAAAACAACTTTTATAACAGCAAGTTTTTTTATTAAGAAATTTGAACACAAAATATTTGTCAAACATAATAATTGTAATAAAAATAATAATATAAATAAAATGCAAATACGATAAACACATAAAAAAAAAACATTATTAACATTAATTCAAGTTGAAAGTTTAAAATAACTTATTTTAATGGTAATGAAAGATATCATGGAACTTAAATTCCATGTCAACAATGTGTGCTGTTTTTTATATTTATTAATCTTATGAAATTATCAAAGCATTTCTCTTACTAAGTACTAAAAATTTTATTATATACTCACCAATGCAATATTCTATTTATAAAAGTTTAACACAAAACGCATCTTTAATGACAGATAAATCTGACAGAAACAGTTAACCATAGACATTGAAAGCTCTATAAACTTCGCTTTTATTAGAGATGTGCGTTAATACAGACGTAATAAAATTTGTTATCTGTGCTAGATCTACATAGAAAATTTAAATTCTCACTCGTTTACATAACATCAAAAATAAATCGAATAGAATCTCAACACAGAACACAATATTTATAAGAGATTTTTAGATAAGATTTGCAGATTCTATTTAGAAAATACCTACAGTAATGCTAATATCACATTCATAGAGGATTTCTAGTTTATATTTAATGTCGGCTTTTTACTTTTACGTCCATGTACGTTTGGTTGTTGTAGAAGGTTGTTCTCGTCAACTCTTCTTTGAAATAATCAATTGTTCTTTGCAATCCATCTTGTAGTGAAATCTAAATAAAAAAGAAATATTGAAATCATTGTTTTTATTAGCGGTATACCGCTACAATTGACTGTGTGACAAGGATCTTTTTTCAGGATATAGTTAGGCGGATAGGTAAGTTGGCCGGCTGATAGTACCTGACACCAACACAAACATCGATGTTGTAAGGTGCGTTAAGTATTCTATACAACGACTTTGCAACTAAGATGTCATACCCCTTGTGCCTGTAGTTAAACTAGTACACTCACCATTGACACCGGAACACAACAATACTAAGTATAGCTGTATATCGGAATATCGGTATACTATGTGATAGGTGGATAGTATCTATCGCGATGGGCCTGTACACATACTACCAAGCAAATCATTAATAATATTAATATTGAATTTGTTTATAAACTGACAAGAGAGAGCCAATGTGTTTGTCTAATAAACAAATAACCAGTGATATATGATGGGAAATATAAATATCATTTATTTTTAAGAAGTATACTATTACAGAAAATATAATTTAAATTGGTGTAATGTATTACTATGTAAGTTACTTGCACTTCTTGTTTGCATTTTGTAACTTGAGTTGCATTTAAATCAACCAAACAGTATAGTAGATAAAAATAAATAATTTATAATACCTTCGGAGCCCAATTGAGATGCGTTTCAGCAATGGTTATATCTGGACGACGGCGCTGAGGGTCATCTTCGACAGCAGCGCCAGTAGCCACGGTACTACGGCACCCGGGGACTAGATTCTTTATTATAACAGCGAATTCTGGAACACATTTTTTTTTTAATTTTAAGCGTCTATGTGTCTTCCTTGTCTATGGTCTGTCGTAGATGAAGAAGAAAATGTACCTTCTATAGTGTGTTCTACTGGATTTCCAATATTAACGGGTAAAGTGTAACTGGAAGCCATCAGTGCTAGCAGACCATCTACCAGGTCTGACACATAACAAAAAGACCTCGTTTGTTTCCCATTGCCATAAACCTGATAAGAAGTAAATGTGCACATTATTAAAAAAATGTTTGTATTACTTACTTAATTTCTTTATAGAAATATAATAATGCACAAAATTATATTTAATTATCACAATGTAAAATAGTTGTGATTATTATAGACGGATACAACATTAAATTACAATACAATATTATTTTACAGAAAACAAATTCTGTTCAGTGAAATATAATATATATATGTCACAATATTTATGGTTAATATGGTTTCCCTATAACCAATTGAAAATTGACAGGAGCAAATGGATTGAGGAGTATCAGAAAATTTTCGTTCTTTCTGTAGCATCCCATGTTTAACGGCAGAGTCCGAGCTAAGAATTTCTCGAAAATTGATTTAATAATTGCTTATTGTCAAAACCTAGTACTTTTAAATCTGCGGCCTGAAATTCTTATAATCTACGAAATATTACAAGTCTAAATTTATTTAGCGTTTCCTTACTGTAATAGTCAAATTTTGTATGGCTTGCATGATGAAATTGGACACGACTCTTCCATCCGAAACATGCATCCGAGGTCCATAGGTATTAAATATTCTGGCAACCCGTACAGACACGTTTTCCTGCTTAGCGTACGAGTACGCTAATGTTTCTGCCACTCTTTTGCCTTCGTCATAGCACGCACGCGGCCCTGAAATTAAAATATACAAAAAGTCTTACAGTAACAGTCTGTGAATGTTCTATAACAGGTATAATACATTTGTATCCTCTGTGATCCATATAACAGGTATACATTTTGATGATTCTACCCTATAAAGAAGTTTTATTGAATGCATTTAATAAAATCTGTATCGTCTAATTCTTTGAACACTTGAAAATATTTAAATAATTTCCCATAGCTGGAGAAATGTCTTTAAACTGACGATGAAGGTGACAAAGTCGTACATACATATATTAGTCACTTTTATAATCATTTTACAGTGTTAAAAAGTTTGTTTATTTATTTGCTCTAATCTTCATAAATTCTACCTCATAAATTCTAATAAACTATTTCTAGTAATGTTATAGACTTATTATGAATTTGTTTCTATAAAATACCAACAGCATGTTCACAAAAAATATTAAAAAAATACAAATGCAGCAATAGTAATATGTTACATACCTATTGGATTGACGTGGCCCCAGTATGATTCTGGCTGAGGGTGAACCATTGGATCACCATAAACTTCTGAGGTGCTTGCTATTAAAATTTTTGCTCCCACTCGCCTTGCTAATCCTGTAATATTTTTGTAGTAGAATTAATTAATGATTCCAAAATTTATCTATAAATTAATCTACAAATTGTTGATAAATTTACGATAACAATAGACCCTGGCAAAATAAGATTTGTTAAAGATTACTTAATCAATGTACTACCTACCAAGGAAAGAAAATATAGCATCCCATATTTCGTTGTTGTTCCTGCAAAAGTCGCTATGTGTTTTTTATACGTTTCTTAACCAATGATTGCGGGTTCAAACCCAGGCAGGCTGATTCATGTGCTTAATTTGTCTTTATAATTCATCTTGTGCTCAGCGGTGAAGGATAACATCGTGGGGAAACCTGCATGTGACAAATTTCATTGAAATTCTGCCACATGTGTATTCCACCAACCCCCATTGGAACAGCGTGGTGGAATATGTTCCAAACCTTCTCCTCAAATGTAGAGGAAGCCTTTAGCCCAGCAGTGGGAATTTACAGGCTGTTGTTGTCGAATGCTGTGCCGTTTTAATCGTTATTTCAATATATGGAAATTTTGATGTATGAATATCGTAAGGTTAAATTTTTAAAAAATGACAAAACTGTTTTTACAGTTCATATAAGAATGGAAATAAAGATTAAAACGGTGTAACAATCGAAAAATACAAAAAAAAAACTCATTGCAACTTTTGCAGGAGCAACGACGATTTGTAGGTTCATTCACTTTCAATCACCTAGAAGGTGAAAATATTAAATGATACCACATACCTACCTATGTAGATAGTCTAGTAGAGATTTGCTTTCTGACAGATTGTTGGTAACAAGATAAAGATTTTAAAATTGTATATATCAGCATATTGATTGATTGAGATTAAAAATAACACAATCATTCTTTTCATACATATTATATTAAAAAATATAGTTACCAAGCATATTGATTGTCCCCAAAGTATTTGTTTTGATTGTCTTCACAGGATTTTGCATATAATGAGGTGGGCTCGCAGGACTAGCTAAGTGATATATTTCATCTGCCTGAAATAATAATAAAACATTTTTGTTAACACTAGCTGTGTCTGCGACCTTATACGCATTTGAATTTAACAAAAAAAAAAGATTGTAGCCTAAGTTACTCCCTATTATATCAGTTATCTGCCAGTGAAAGTCCCGTCAAAATTGTCCAGCCGCTACAGAGATTAGCCGGAACAAACAGGCAGTAAGTGTAAAAAATGTTATTTTGGTATATCTACCATGTACATATGCATTTAGTGAAATAGGGCTATTTTAATATTACAAACAGACACTCCAATTTTATTATATGTATAGATTTGTTTGAACATTTCAGGCATTTTTAATTTCTGTACATTTTTAAGTAAAGTTAAAGTAAAGTAGTTAGGAGAAATATAAAATGTATAAAATATTAAAAGATCGTAAGTATTGCATCATATGATGTTGTGGTGTGCCATTATTAAATTAAGCAAAATGTTAATTATAATTTTATGTATATACTAAATTAATGTTCTAATAATTTGAAATCTACTTTCTAAAGTCTAGACTGGCAAAGTATGTAAATGTTTTTCAGTTTTATAACCATCTTGAGCTTTATAGGTAATAAAATATTATGTATTAGCATATATGGTTAGGTGGCTATAAAGAAATAACAATAAATTTATATTTCAATGTATGTAATATATAGTTGAGTTGTTGTGTTTGAAATCTGTAAATTCCGTAAACTTGTTTAGTTTACTTGATATACAAATATGGGTTCTCTACACAGATTCAATACAAGTGCATAAATATTTAAAAAAAAAATTACAGATACCAGTTACCAGATTAAAAAAATACCAGTATGACACACAAAAGAAAAACACTTAAAAACTAACAATATACATAAAAGGCACAGTAAAGGAAAGGCTAGTCTTATCACTGAACTCCATTGAAGTACCCATACCATGGTAATAATACATAATGTCTATTAAACTGTATTATTACATGCATATTACTGGGACAAATTTGAAAATGTGAAACAGATTGATCAATTTGATTGATTTCACCAAAATTTATTATTGATTGAAGATTGGACTGAGACAAAAATTTCAATCAACACATTATATATGAAAAGTGGATTAAAGCTGAGGAACATTGTCTACTTCTGCTGAAGAATAAAACTATAAATGCAAATGTAGCTCTTTTTTGTTTGTTTGCTTCTTTGAACCATACAAAACTTGTCAGGAAGATTACCTTCATAAAGACATACAAGTTATGGCACTGTTTGAAAACATGGGATCATTATGACTAAGCACATAGCTTTTATCACTATGATTTGATATGATGATGATGATATGTGCTAACATAATATATAAAAAATTGTATTTATCATACCTCTATATATAGTGGATTTACTATGTCATGATGAATCATCTCAAAGTTTCTATGTCCAAACCAATGTTCGACATTTCTTTTGCGGCCAGTAAAAAAATTGTCAACAACGATTACTTCGTGGCCCTGTGTCATGAGAATATCGACAAGGTGGGATCCAACAAATCCCGCCCCACCAGTGACCTGTAACAGAGAAATAAAACTAAATAAAACTATTACATAATTTATAAAAAAATGATTCATGATATCAAGACGTGTATTATTGTAAGATTTGATGTTTATGAATTTTTTGAATTATATTCAAAAAAATGTTGGATCTCTAATAACTAGTAATAGCAACAAACAAAGGATATTTATAAGTATGATTTAGTATCTAATGAAAATATATGTACCAATATTCTCTTTCGTTCCTTATATCCAAGATATTTAACATCGGGATATTTCTGTGGTATCCTTCCTTCTAAAATAGCTAATTTTTTCTCTAATAGTTCTATCCGAGCTTTCGCCTCGGCGAGTTCTTGTTTTGAATTGTCAGTAACTTTATTAGTATCCATGTCTTTTAAGATATTCTGATTAAAATCATTGTTCTTTGGTCTGTGATTAAAATCTCGGTATGCTATGTCCTGGAACTCCTTATCTATTCTTTGGGTTTGTCTAACGTTTCCTGTGTTATTTATTTGATCTTGCCTAAGAATAAGAAATATAAAGATAACTGCAAAAATAATAATAACATATAATTACGTGCTGAAATTAAACTTTAAAAGCAATCAGGCGTGTGTTATATTTGTGACATGAATTTATAGTTGCATTTAATAGCTAAAATGGAATAATTAAAGTTTATGTACTTACGTAAAGATAAAACACAAACGATGGTTACAGTCTTTCGAAATTTTAATGATTGTCTTATCATTTCTGAAAGTACAATTTTATTGCTTATGTTCACATTTCGTCCCTTCGATTTATTTTTTTAATTTAATGCAATGTTACATATTATTTTTTCAAATACTAGTTTATTATCAAACTTTTGAAAAATAAACAAACCACAAAATTAAACTCATGCAACTACAATATGATTTTGACAAGATTGACTTTGACAATTTGACGCAAGGTGAACAACACAGAATGACATTGATATTTTTTTATTTTAATTTAAGGCTTTGAGGTTAAGCCATTAAATCTTAACGCATAAATGAGGGAATTTACTCAAAGAGACCATTCGATTAGGGAATTGAAATGATTCTTTGAGCAATAAGTTGGTTAGGGACTAAAAGTAGACCAATTTTAAACAAAAGTAAAAAAATTAACAGATTAATAATTTAAATATAATGGATGTGTATTTTTAATGTTATACGGAACATTTTAAAATATTAATGTTCTGAAATGAATATTCAAGTACATAAATAAGGTGTATACCAAATGAATTATAATAATATTATCTTACCCATATTTGTTTGTAGTGTTTAATGGCAAAAACAAATTGGTTATACGTCAATTCAGTTCTTCGCTAAAAAATAAGTGGCATATAATAACTTGATATATTTAACTAAGACAACGTGTCTTTATTAGTATCAATGAAAGAATATAGGTTTAGGTTACAAGGTTTGTGCGTTATAACTGTAAACGGGATGCTATAATCTAAAAAAAATAAATGATTAGATTGAATATTGGAATGTTAAAAATAATGTTATTTTAAAATAGTTAGTAGCTGGCTAGTGTTATTATGTATATCATATAATATATAAACTATACTAAATAATAATAAATTGGGACTTATAAGTTTATATAGTTTTGTGGTATGATCTCTTGATTATCAGAAGTGCGGACTAATTTTAGGTTTTACCTTAAGCTAGTACCCACATTTATTTTAGGCTATAACTGTTTCTATTAGAGATATCTAAGTATATGCTTAAGCATATACAGAAAATTTTCAAATTGTTACTGATAATAGATTGTGAGGGAAAGACTAAATTTATGTAAACGTTTTAATCCTCAACTATAACATCAGACCACTTTGGTAGATTTAAAGTCCGACAGCTGACTGTTGTTTCACAGTAGAACCATAGAGAATAAGAGCGCAAGAACGTATGAAATTGTAAATTTAAGATAGGCGCACACCAAGGCGGGCCGCAACGCATAACAAAAAATCTCCTGAATCAGTTTCGTACATTTTGTATGAGCTATCGCACACCTCAGGCTGGCCGCAACGGGCACCATCGCAACGCATTGGCGCATCACTAGCCAGGCGTATTTTTGCGGTGATGTTATGCGTTGCAATGCGGCCCGTCTCAGTGTGCGTTAGCAGACGCAACAAGTAGACGGCTGAATGAGTGCTGTTCCTGAATTACCAAACAGAAACCGAATCATCAACAAGAACTATCCATCTTCTTAGATTGCCAAAACCTGACTGATTATAAGATATTGGGTTGCGGTGCGGCCCGACGCGCCTGCTATATGCTTTGGCGCAATTTTCCAATGCGATGCGTTGAGGCCCGCTGCGGCTATAGTTTGCGCGAGCCTTTAGAATTTTGCCATTTGTAATTAATAGAAACAAAATTCCTAATATCAAAATATTAAAGAATGTAAGTTGTGATGTGTGTAAGTTTCAAAAATATAAATAACGTTTTTGCGGCTTAATATTATATACGAAAGACGATTAAATTAGATTAAACTTTGGAATTAGATTAAAAAATAATGAGAGTTAGTGCGAAGGTAAATATATTGATGAATCTTGAACATTAAACACCGTGAAATGAGTTTTTATTTATTTATTTTTTATTCTTCGGGGATACGACTTGCCGACCAATAAGATTTAACATGAAACCGTTTAAAAAGGTTCTATTGGGGTAAACTAAAGTTAAAAATTAATAAAACTTGATAATTGCCTGGATTTGAGGATATGGTGAGGAAATAGGCACGTTAATGAATTGTTATTACGGCTGCTACGTCGCTTGTCGATATACTGATATACAATGATCAAAATAAACAGAATCATCGATAACATGAAATACCATATCTGTGATTGTAGTGTCATTAACGTAAATAAACTACTATGACCCATGAAAGTCCATAAATATCGATAGAGATTGGGATTTTTTACAAATCTTAAGACAACAAGTTTGATAAACTGATAATATGTATGATTATAAAATATAAAAAGGATATTCTGTTAACATGAACAACAATTTTGATAACAAATCATTTAATGCTAATTCTCAGTCTATAAGAGGATTAAAATATGACGAACGCCAAAGAAATTAATATTCATTATTGAAAATTATTTTGTTAGTTGGTATTTTTGATATATAAAGGTGTGAAGGAGCAATTTCTCAAAAGCAATTTATTTGGGGGTATTCAAAATTTTCAGTAAAAAAGGATTTTTTAATAGGCTTACTCTGTTTCGTTATAGTTAATAGTGAAATTATTTTTAGGTACAAAAATATGCAATATTTATTACAATCGAATATATATAGGGGTATATATTACGACATATAGGGTTAAATGTTTTCTTAGCTACTTTGTTAGGATTAATGATATACGTACACGTAAATCATTACCGTATATTTTTAGAAAAAATCGGAGCAATAAACGTAGGGACATACGTATTACAAAAATGAGTTTTTATTTATATTTAAATATATAATTTCAGATATATTTTATTACATTTATAAATATTTAACATAGGTTTTATGTTAATAGGAACATGGGACACTTGAGATATGATTTTAGTTACATAATTTCAGTCACTGCACTGTCCTCGAACGCGCACCAATATATCAGGCTGGTCGACAAATAAGCCGTCCACACCCGCGTCTAGAAAGGCTTTGATTTCACTTTCGAGGTCACCAAATGCGATAGATGAATTACCTCTTTGAAACTCTTTTGGTAGGTATACATTTTCTGCTCGAAAAGTCCATGGATGAACTTCAAGGCCCACAGCATGAGCATCTTTCACAAAATTTGTTGGCGAACTTAAATTATTAGCTAGATTTCGAGGAATAATATAGCTCTTTTGTGGTCCAACGGCTGAAGCATATTCAGCAACATTCGCAAGTCCCTTTGGAGTTGCCATTTGAGCATAAGTAAGCCAAGTACCAAGTTCAACTTGATCGAAGGGTCTTGCTGTTAGGGCCCCATATAATTGCAAAAGCCGAAGGTTTGTAAGTTGTTTGAGCTTTTTTAAATTGCTGACTTCAAATGATTGTATATAAACTGGATCATTTCTTTTAGTATAGCCGTTTCTATGAAATACTTCTACTACTTTTGGTTCCATCGCTAATCCTAAGTTTTGGAAATGCAAGCCATATTTCAATTCCGGATAAATTCCAATAGTACGATTTTCACTTATTTCTAATGCCTTCACTAGATCAATTATTTCTTGAAATGTTGGTATGTCGTAGGCTTTATCCATTCTTGTATTTCCCGGCCGTATATCGGGTATTGGTTCTATAGCCCTCAATGTTTTTATTTCTGCTAGTGTAAAGTCTTCTGAAAACCAACCTGTGACAGTTTTTCCACTCACATTTTGGGTACGATAACGATCAGCAAATTCGGGACGTTGGGAAACATCAGAAGTATGGCCCAGTTCATTTTCATGTCGTGAGATTAAATGTCCGTCTTTGGTCATCACTAAGTCAGGCTCGACATAATCGGCTCCCATGGTTATTGCCAAGGCGTAGGCACCAAGTGTATGTTCAGGCACATAGCCACTAGCACCTCTATGGGCTACAACTACTGGTTTGCAATCATCAGCACCACGCCTCTTTGAGTTCAAGCCGGAAAATGATGTAGCGGTTACAATATTAAAGACGAGAACCACAACGAGGAGTAAAATAACACGTCTTTTCTCCTTCATGTTTGATTATGTACTGAGATATCATGAATTTAATAAAAAAGATAATATAAATAATCAATATGATATTAAAAATAAAAGTAAGCAAATTGATTAAGACCTTTGTAATTTATGATTATATTTTAAAATCTATTCTTTGCCGAACTGACTTAAAAAGTTTAGTGTTTATTAAATTCCTTTTTTATAAATTATATTCACAAATATTAATCAATCATTAATAAAAGTTTTAGAAATCAGCTTCTTGTATATCGAAACTATAATAATTAACCATTTTAACTATATATGTGTTTTTAATGCCTATCCAGTTTTTTATACGGAACTATCATTAAGCTTAAAGTCAAAAAATAAAATAACCTACAGTTTGATTTTTTTTCAATAAACAAACCAAAGGCAGTTTTTGTGACATTTATTGTTTGTTAAAAAAAATATAATATTATGCCTTTCCTGTATCCAAACATCTACATAAGGACATGATAGTTTGATACTATATGGTTTAAATTTAAATTTGTAAATAAATATTTGATTAATACAATGATGCAGTTTTAGTTTTCATTTCATCAGAATATTTATTTTTTAATGCAAATCTAAACATCATATTTTTAGATTCGGTTATCCTGCCCAGTTAAAAAAATCATCTTATGGTATTGAATTAGCACTTCTGTTTGCGTTATCCTAAATCTGTTGTCCAATCTAAGTTTAACTAATATAATTTGTTTAATTTGTTTCTGATCTTATTTTCATTTTGTTTAGTTTACATTTTGTTTAGTTTAAATTTGTTAAATAGTTTTCGATAAATTATTTTATTTCATTGTTTTGTAATTATTAGTTTTAGTTTGTTTTTTCTTTCTTTTATTTTTATTTCTTAAGTTTTGTTTTAGAGTTCAATACTTTATAAGTGCATGTTGTGTTCTCCTATAATTGGAGGTACATTTAATATTTTATTGTCTAAACTTGTATTTTTTGTATTACATATGTACCTGTGTTGGAGTTCCATATTAAATAAATAAATAAATAAAATGAAGTACCGACGAGCGAAGACCTTCATAAGTTTTTGCTATACTCCTATATACGTGTATATGTTTTCCATTTGATTAAGATTCGGACGGAAATATGGGCAAGCGTAATGTAACAATGACTTTGTGCTTTCTAAACTTTAAATCTAGAATTTCATTTTTAGGCGGTACGACAAAAAATAAAACTTATCAAATTCGTTCGTGCGCGATGTAATTGTTGTTACAGTTATCGTTGACACCGAGAACCAGCACGCGTAGACTGGTGAATAAAAGGGAAAGCAGGAATTCGAGAAAATAATTCCTCACAGCAGAAAAAAAAAAGGCTCAGAGGCGCTATTTCTCGACGCAATCGTTAAAAATTGTTTGTGAAGTTTACGTCACCAATAATGCGAAGAGCAATGAATAGCATCTACCGCCATCGCATCTCTTTACACTCTACTATCATTTGCATAGAGGTGTATGTTGTGAGTACATTTTTTATGTGTAAAAGAAAGAGCGAATTCCCGTCTATGTCTGGTATACTGGTATGCTTATCGGCCAGTTGGATTCAGCTCAGCCTGAGAGTGAGCAGTCCCCCTAGTATGGTTAGTTTTGGAATTCAATAATGATTTATGGTGAGTACTGAAATCCCCCAAAAACAGCAGTCCTGAATAAAATGCTATTGCGCAACATCTGCTTCCTGAAGATAGTCAAACAGTCGGCTTATTTCCAAGTCACCAGTGTGGGATCTATAAAGGACACGTAGACTCAACTCCGACGAACCAAGTCCACATGTACCTCTTACATAGAGAAAAAGGATCCTTCGAGCAACTAAATAGATGACAACATTCATCCGTCCTGAAGACTCTAACTTTCACTTTGAAAGGATTTTCAAGCAAGCGACCAGCGAAAATACTGTTTTTTCGGGTCTCCCTGGAGTACATTATAACTTCCGACAGCAGTGGTTTAAGAGTAGTCCCCACTAGACCAACACATGTCGCGACGAGGCTTGTTTAAACTAGAAGGATGCTTTACAACCTACCACAAGATGGGGAGATGGTCGCTCAAATATGGATTACGACATCTATGGAAAAGAGAGAGGGACATTATCCAATTACTGCATCTTGCTAAAGATTAAGTTTAAACTTCGACCACTACGTTAAAACTTTAAAATATAAAAACATAGAATAGAAGATCTGATTAGATCTTATTTCCGGTTGCCTCATATCCAGGGTAATGTGAACTTAACTGGTTATGTACCCTGAATATTGCCCTCGCGGGAAATAGTGGGGCGGGTTGACGTTGATTTAACTATATAAAAGTCGTTAAAGAAATTGATAAATTATATCAATGAAATAGGCCTCGCAATGTTGCCAATAATAATAAAATATTAACATTAATATTTTTTTCCTTTTTTACGATTACGCAAGACAAGCGGACAAAAAAAATTGAGTTAATTGTGCTCAGTTGCAGATAGCCATATTAAAAAGGCAATTAGTTTGAAATCAGATGGATGAATTTTGTGTTTTTGTGTTGATTACTTTTATCTTTGTATTACGGGAAATTGCTAATTAATACATTTTAAATGTAATTAATTTATACACATATCTAGTTTGTTTATCATTAATCCTTTATTAATTCTTTACAAAATGATAGCTTTGTATAGTCAAGCAAAACAAGTTTTACTGATTTATAATGAAAAAAAAGATGTCCCCATTATAGTGTATAGTTATATATTTTTTTAAATATTAATCGGCTAAGTATATGACTCCACTCCACCAGGTAGTATGTGGTAGTGCTGCCCAAACGCGAAGGCAGTCAGGGAGAATGACCTGCACTAGTCGCCCTTGACATATCGGCCTGTATGACTCTTTACGCCTCATTTTAACCCCCGGTTATAAGAGAAGGGCAACACGTGTGCTGACTGCTGGCAAAAAACCATTTTATGGTGGTACGCAGATGTGAATGTGGAGGTGATGACACAGAAAAGAGTTCCTGAATTTCATCAATAAGTAGGATAGTATGCTGTTTTCTTGCTGTTTTCTTCTCTTTCTTTAATTCCCATGGATGTATTGGCAATGCAAGGAAACCTTAAAATATGTTACTCAACAAGCTCTGTAAAGTAATCTAATCAATATCAAGGTGTCCGAGTAATATAGGGAAAATTATTATAACGTTTAACTATTTTAAAAATATTACTGTCAATATATTCTCATAAAAAGTATGACTGTTAAGAATTTTTGTAAAGATTATTGTTGTAAAATAAAAAAAATTGTAAAGATATTTTTCAACAGTTATCTTTTAGGGTTTTCTAGGTTAACTGTAAAATGTTTGCTTTTAAATAACCAAAGCGACCTCAGATATTCAATAAGTAGGTAATTAGGGTTTACAGTAAATGAAACGAGACACTATGGTCGAGTTAAGGACAGGACTATTTATTAATAATGTAGCTAATCTACATTATTTTTTAAATTAAATAGTCCTAGTAATAGCTATATTTAAAGTAAAGGTAAGTTGGTGTTGATACCATATATTGGTGACAAATGTTTGTGGTTGTTAACAAAAATACCTATTTTGTCGAGTTTTTGAAGAGTTATACAAATTGCCAATTAATCAGTTGAAACAAATAATATCATAAATAAACTTAAGTAAATCAAGGGTTTACTGCAATATTATTTATTTACTTAGATACTCGTAGAACGTTGTTTACTAAGTGCTTACTTTAAATACAGATTTTTGTTCTTCTGGCATTTTTTAATTGTCATTCCAAATGAGATAATGATTATATAGTATATAGTTAAACGATATTATATTATCTTCTTTCGAATGACAATTAAAAAATGCCCACAATAACATTAACATTATTCTAATACTGTAAAATAGGTTCTAATACAGAAAAACAACTACAAAATATGCTATACCTTGTTTTGCAAAGTATTATTAGACAATTCAAATTCCTAAATATTCCAAAAGCAATGTTACTTTATAAAATACATGCTATGGGTTCTTGCTTTTGTTCATATTCTATGATACATATCAGAACGACTTCGTTCGTTCGATTGAATTGAAACTTTTTGTAATCTTGACGCGAGTGCCAACAACCGCTGTAACTCTCTGCCGTAATACCACTGACTAACATAGATAGCACACGAATCGAATCAGATAATTACTATTTACAGAAAAATATTTTATTAGCTAGTATTATAGTAAAATTTGCGTACGTAATAAAACTAATATCGGTGGGCTTATACGCATGGGCCCCGTAGCCTTACGGCAATGTCCGGCTGATCTGAGAAAAGGCCATCAATTCCAGCATCAATAAACTTTCGTATTTCGCCCATTAAGTCACCGGAAGCAGATTTTGCTGGGTTGTCACTTTGGAATTCCTTAGGCAAGTAAGTATTTTCAGCACGGAATGTATAAGGGTGCACTTTCAGACCCACTGCATGAGCGTCTTCGACAAAGCTGGTAGGCTCGCCTAGAGTATTATCTTCATTACGGGGAATTATGGAGCTCTTGTCTGGTCCAACTGCTGCAGCATATTTTGCAACTTCAGCTAATCCTTCCGGAGTAGACATATTGCCATAAGTAAGGCCGGTATTAAGCAAAGCTTGATCTGCTGGTTGGAGGGATGGGTCACTTTCGAATAATTGCAGTAGTCTAAGATTAGTTAGTTTCTTTAATTCCTTTAAATTGTTCACTTCAAATGATTGAATGTACACCGGAGCCCTGGAATCGAAATAGCCATTTCTATGGAAGGTATTGACGACAAGCTCTTCCATTGGCAACCCTATGTTTTTGAAGTGGCTGCTATGTTTTATTTCCGGATAAATACCAATAGTTCGTCGTTGACTTTTTTGCATACCTTTCACAAGATCAATAATTTCTTGGAAAGTAGCGACTTGAAAAGAAGCGTCCATTCGTGCATTGCCTGGCCTTATATCCGGTATACGTTCAACGGCTCTCAAAGTTTTGATTTCGGCTAAAGTAAAGTCTTCTGTGAACCAACCACTAATTTCGGTTCCGTCAACTGTTTGAGTCCTGTGACGATCAGCAAATTCGGGATGACTCGCAACGTCTGTAGTTAATCCTAGTACATTGTCATGTCTTGATATTAGATGTCCGTCTTTTGTTATTACAAGATCGGGTTCAACGTAGTCAGCTCCCATTGTTATAGCGAGGGCATAGGCGCCAAGTGTGTGTTCTGGTACATAGCCACTTGCGCCTCGATGTGCGATAATAACCGGTGAACAAGAATCGGGTCCCTTATTGTTGGATTTCCTTGGAGTCGGCGCAATGGGAGTTGCCAATGCTACCGTCAAGCCTCCAACCACAAGGAACGCGACCACTCCAGTCAGACTTAACGCTTTTCCTTTAGTCTGAAAGATTAAATTGTTATATATTAACATTTTTACATTACAATTGATTATGATAGCTATTTTTTTAATTTTTTTTATTATATAATCATTACTATTTCTATAAAATGCATAAAAATGATAAAATAATTTTGTAATCACGCTTATGACCTCGAATTGGATGCAGTTAGTGCACAAGGTTACACTATTTATTAAAAAATCATTTGTTAGGAATATAATAATTAGTTCATAAATCAAAACAATCACATTACCATAATAAATGGAGAGACAGAATATAATTTTCTTATATTTATTTTAAAATTTTATAAAATACAATAACTTACCATTTTCCACTTAAATAACATGCAACTTGTAAAGAAAAACAAAGATTCACGAACTATTTATCTTTCGAGTATCAACTTCAAATATTTACAGGCGTGCAATAAATTGTTTAGTTTTTATTTCCGCGCTATAATTTTTATTATATTTTTTAATTTAAATATAAGCAGACATCTGCTAGATGCCGTCACATGAGATAAAATGAGTTGAAGTCGGTATTTTAATAAGGAAAGTGTCGATGAAACCATTACATTATTTTCCTGTTCGTCGTTTAATACATTGTATATTAGCGTAGCAAAACAACTGTAATTTTAAATTGTTTTTGTTGTGGGAACGATATGTCTATTACAGAATATATTTTGTTCTTTGTAAGGATTTAATCTTGTATGTTTCTTGTTAAGTAGTTCACAGACGAGGTCAATATTATATTGGATAATCACATAACTCAATATTTAATGAATATGTTTTTTTTTCTTTCACTGAGTTGAATGACTTCGTTGAGCCTATTTGTGTCGTTTTACGTAATTTAAATAGTTACGAAATGATAACGCGTAATGTATTGTGTAATCATTAATATTCATATGTTGTGAAGTGTTCGGCTCTGTCGGTTTGGGCATACTTTATATGGCATGTCCTGTGTTGTTACGATTTGGTACAAGTTTTTGTTTTTCATGAAGTCAGTTCAACTTCATCGACCAAAAATGAAGTCTTATTATACTGCAATGATTTTGCAATGAATTCGCCAATAACGGAAAATTATATATAAATATATAGTGATATACCAATTATGACGATTCTATTGGCGCACCATCTGAATTAGCCTTAGAATATCAGATAGGTTGGGGTATCCCTTTTAGTACTATTCACACATAGCTTTTTTACTTAGTAGTACTATATGAATAAATAATTGAGTGATTATTAAATAAAGTCTTCCAATCTCGATTGTAATATTTATTCCAGGTTTAATGGAACATGATCGTTATTCGTTACGCATTTATGAAATATTTGGGAGTTCATGACAATAAAGTATTATTTTTTATTTTCAAAAGAAATTGCATAGTTTTTATTATATATAGTGTATTCTTTTTTTGATTGTACATTATTCTTATGTTTAAGATAAGGCAGATAGGTAGTTAAGATATCGTATATGACATTCCGTTTGGTGTTAGATAAGACTAAGAAAGAATCAATAACGTGGCGACATGAGATAACTTATTAATTCTGGCGTATATTTCATTAATAAAAAGAAAAAGCAGAGATATGCTTATGTACATACACCAGTATGTACGAAAAGTTGTACAAAATGGCAGGTAAATTGTTTAGGTTAGGTCAGAAATTTGAAATCAGTTGCACTATTTCTCTAGTTTCCTTCCCCTCTTTCTCAGTGGGTACTTTTGGGCAATCAGTAAGGGGCACCCCTCAGATCAAATAAAAACATCAGCATATTTTCAAAATAAAGATTCTAATTTTTCCGACAACAAAGCATTATTTACTCGCAAATTGAAGAACAATTAAACTTTTTTTGTCTATTCTCAAAAAATAGTTTTCCGTCAGTCATAGGGGCCCCATTATCCAATACGCCCAGGGCCTCCAATAGGTTTAAGACGACCCTGTATTTCTGATAAATAAACATATGAAGTTAGTTAAATACGTAGTTCTATTTCATAATATAAGTTACATTTATAATAAATTCTTTTCGAATTTGAATCGAGTAACAAACAAACACACAAACAGCTTGTAACATCAGTACGATGACTTGAAATAGATGCGTGACAGACCTGTGATTATCACTTCGTACCCACGCGGATTTACCCAGCAGTGGTTCACGTGGTTTATTTCGTTCAATGATTCTGCTACGTGAATTTAGTAGTTTATCTCTTAATTCATACTGATAAAAGTTTCACGTGTAAGGCCTTTCAATATTGTAGTACTATTTGTCTATTGTTTTCACAAATAATAACGGATTTTCAAGTCAATTTCTCATTTGAAGTTGGTAATTTCCGTTTTGGAACTTGGCCCTGGACTTTTATATGACCTATATCTATTCTCACGACCAATGGGGTTCTGGGTATTATGTCCCTTTTCTACAAATACACTATGTAACACAACCAATATATATAAAACTGTTCCGTTACTGAGTGAATGACAGACAACGCACAGCCTAAACCACTGGACCTAGAGACTTGAAATTTAGCACACGTATGCCTTAAGTGTCCTAGATGTGCACCAAGAAGGGATTTTTCAGAATTCCCACGGGATAAGGTATAAATGGGATTTATATTTTCGAAACAAAGTAACTCTATTTCCGTAACTATTATGATTAGGAGTTTCAAATTTAGCATGCAAGTAGGTTATAACAACAACTAAAAACTGTTTTTGGATATTCAGAATTCCCAAGGGATAGGGAGTAAACGGGACTTGTTTAATATATATCAATATATTGATTCAAATATGATCAATATGCTTTATGCGTTAAATTAATCTCTCTATAAGACCAAAACGTTTTAATTCAGGAGGGTCATATTATTCATCATCATCATCATCATCAGCCCGTACCCGTCCACTGCTGGACATAAGCCTCTCCAAGTGCACGCCACTGTGGTCTTTCTCCGGCTACTCGCATCCAGATCTTGCCTGCTGCCTTGCGTAAATCGTCACTCCACCGTGCCTGCGGACGTCCTACACTACGTTAAATTTATTTTTCATACTTTTAAAGTATAGTAAAAAGTAAAGTAAAAATGAAATATTCGCATGCCATTGAACCATTTATTTGGAATTTTAACATATTCAGATTTTACGGCCTTGCCTGACGCCAACACATAAAACGCTTGTTCTAATATGTCGATTTTTATAGCAGTTGTACCTATACGTGTAAACAAATTAACTATTTATTACATTGTCAATGCGTCACTAACTTCAGGAACTGAGACATGACATCTCAGTAGTGCCTGTAATTACTGAATTCTTGTCTTGCCACGATACGGGCCTGTTCAGGGTCTAAGTGCTTATGATATTAATATATGCCACCGGAAAATTTCCTCAGGATGCTATAACAATACTGACAAATTAAGATGGTGTGGCTATATTTTAATTTGAAGGATTATACTATTTCAGTATTTGATTGAGATTATAGTATTTTAATGAGGCGAGATGATCCAGTAGTTAGAACGCGTGCATCTTAACCGATGATTGCGGGTTCAAATCCAGGCAAGCACCACTGAATATTCATGTGCTTAATTTGTGTTTATAATTCATCTCGTGCTCGGCGGTGAAGGAAAACATCGTGAGAAAACCTGCATGTGTCTAATTTCATCGAAATTCTGCCACATGTGTATTCCACCAACCCGCATTGGAACAGCGTGGTGGAATATGTTGCAAACACTCTACTTAATGGTAGAGGAGGCCTTAGTCCAGCAGTGGGAAATTTACAGGCTGTTACTTCATTTTACTTATATTATTTCCACCGAGTTAGCTATTATTATATCTACTTATACTTAGGTATATATGTATGTCAAATTTATTAATAGCTCAGTTGTGAATACATAGTTGCTCGAGATATAAGTGTTTTCATATTTAAACTGTTTTAATGAACTTCTTATCTCGATTATGAAATAAGTTTTATCTCTGACAGAATGACGAGATTTTAAATGTAACTAGTATAAACTTTACTGCAATGTAAATATGTTTATTAAAAACGTATAGATCCCCCGAGGCAGACAAAACAACCCCGTTTGTTGACACAAAGATTTGATAAACTAGGGTTGTCGCCTACAAAAAAAACACCGCGTTTATATAAACTTTTAAAAAAAGTATTAAAGAAAAAAAAATGACTTTGAGGTTATAAATTAAAAAATGCAATTTGGTATTAAAACGTTAACTTTGATTTACAATATTGTCTCACTAATTGACTAGACTAAATTAATTACTATCTTTTTCATCTCCATAAGTAAGAAAGGGACAACAATAACCCTAGTCTTATCAAATTGGTCTATAAAGAAATCATATTTAATCAGTTCTATTTAACATAACCTTTTACATGACATTGCTGATATGTTAAAAAATACTAAACAATAAACAAAAATAAGTAAACAGAAGTATAATATGTAATTTATCTTGTTTTATTTCATGTTTGTTTATTTATATCTACGAATACGGAAGGAAAAAGACGCATTTTGTACGGTATCCGTACTTTTATTATTTCATATTTGTAATTATATCGTTTAATTAGGGATTTAAACGCAATAAACTTTTGGATACCTTAATGTTCAGCTGATTGACCAACGTAGGTTTGAATGTAATCCTTTTGGTGCATCTACCACAACCAATGCTAACAGTACCACACAAATTATACATTTATTGGGTACATTATTTTTGATATTTATCGTGAAAATCATCTGTAAAATATAAATATAATATATATGAAAGTTATAGTGTAGGTGAATGCCCTATTCGAGGGAGTTTAAAAGATCCCCCGGCGCCGGATCCCTTGCAAAATTCGTTTGTTTTTTCCACCTACCCTTCACTACGTGGCATCATCTAATCCCAGCAGATCGAATTAATAAAGTTTGTCGTTAATCATTATCGTAAGCTGCGAATACGGAATTAGACATTGATTACAGCAAGGGTGAATGGCTAAGTCGAGTTTATTAGCCAACAAGATTTACTGTTGAATAAAAAAGTTGATTATTTTTTGATTTAGCGGACTTAGGACCGTACAATGAAAACCAATAACAGAACCCTATTATTAAAAAGACAATGCATCAGTATTAACTGAATTATAGAACCATACCTTAATATTAAAATTATCAATCTACTATCAAAACTTTGCGGATTTTTTTTTATTAACTGGAAGCCTACGTATTTATTTTTCATATTGGTAGGCATACTGATATATGGGCCAATCGAGGCTAAGTCGTCACTATTGCCTAAGTACGCTAAAGTATATTTAAATTGAAAACCAATAATTTTATTTTTAATTAAAGAATTACCGTTTGGCAGCAGAATATGTTTCTTTCGAGACGAGATGGTCCAGTGCTTAGAAGGCGTGCATCTAAACCGATGATTTGGGTTAAAATCAAAACACGCAATAAATGAATTTTCATATGCTTAATTTTTGTTTTTAATTCGTTTCGTGCTCGGCGGTGAAGGAAAACATCGTGAAGAAACCTGCGTATCCACACTGAAACAGCGTCGTGGAAAAAGCTCAACACCTTCTCCTCAAAAGGAGAGGAGACCTTAGTCGCTTACCTAGATCACTATATATTATTTAGTGTTAAAGTATGCTTTAACTATTATTTTTTTACTACAAGTACATTTAGTCGAAAGTCATAACTGACATCATACTTCACTCATAAAATTTTGAATGCCGATTAACACATTGACCATTTAAATTTTATATTTATGCCAATGTCAGTTCTGGCATTTCACGAACATGTTCTGCTTTCGTCTGACTTTCGATATTGTTTTACTCGAGTACCAGAGTTTGAACAAAGAAAAGGCAATATTTAAACTAATTTATTCGAAAACAAAGTGGTTAATAAGAAACCATATACGAACTATGTTTAAACAATCTCTGTAATCAAATACAATCTAAATAACTTCCCACAATTGTATTAGATCGCACTTGATTCATTTACTTTGCTTTCACACAGTTACAAGTGTTTGTGGCAAATCTAATTATATAGGGGACAATATTTCGAACTAGTTGCTCCCAGAGGAATCTCTTCACGGGCCCCTTTTTGTAACAGGGTTATTTCATTTAGCTCTGTACAATGTAAAGTACTTTTGTTGTTCTTAAAGGGTTACCCATTACTGCCCATTAATTTACAATTCAATAAAGAAACTTTTCAGAAATAAACTTATCCAGTAATGTAAATGTGTTCTGAAATAATGAATATATTTAGATAATTATTGTAATTAGTCGTCGGTACATCACTAATATATATATTTAAATTTGTAATGTAATGTTATTCTTCGATTAATAATATCTAATTTGTTGTGTTCTTACTTAATTTTTTTTTTCATGACATTATTCGTATTATTGGGACATTCTATTCTATACCTCTTTTTTTTTAAATAATTGTGCTCCTTATATTAGTAATAGAATGATAACCTCAAATATATATTAACGGTACTTAATTAATAATATCTTTTCTTTTCACCTTTATGATAAATGACTATTAATTAAAGTTTTTTTTTATTAACAAATATTTGAACGAAAATAATTTATTTGATTATGATCGACGCGAAAAAATTGTACGCTTTGGGCTACAAATAAATTATTTGATACAGAAGTGATTCGGTTAAGTGGATAATAGCCGGGTTGGTCATCCAGGGAGGAGCAGCCCCGCCTACGAATATTAAGCTCCTTTTATTTTTTTTAAAAAAAAGGATCGCTTAAGTATTTGGGCAAACATTCCAATAAATAAATGGTTATAAATGTCTCTAGATCATAGTACTTCATTTGAAAAAACTGTTCATAAATTGACAAGGTTTCGTAGTAACGGTTATTATTTTACAAAATTAAATTAGTGCTATTAAAAATAATGTAATTTTTAGGTCTTTAGAATTAATCTTATAATTTTAGTAATAAGTTTTTATAAGCCTACATAATAATTATTTAAAAAAAAAAGATGTTTGTAAGCCAACAATATACTTTAACCAATTGACTGATTACCATGATGCCTGAGTACCTATATCAGTTTAATCTGGAAGGGTTTCGTTTTCTTTATTTATTCACTTTGTCGGAATAGCCTCTAGATGGCGCTACATCACATTAACTTACGATCGTTCAATTAATTATGATAATATATAATTATATACAAAAGCAGGATAGCGATAGGTATTGCTAGTATTCCAGAAGAGTGAATTATTTAGAATCATTTTTTAATTAGTTCCGATGAGCAAAGTACTTACCACTTTATTTTTATAATCCTTTGTGAATGCCCGTTTGGGTACCACCCACTGGGTAGGTATTCAACATTGTTGTGTTCCGGTTTGAAGGGTGAGTGGGCATGTAACTACAGGTACAAGACATAACATCTTAGTTCCCAAGGTTCCCAATGTCTTATAGCCCCATCGCGGATGGGCGGTAGTAAACACTTATGATCAGGTGCCTCATTTGCTAGTCCGGCTACTGATACTATAAAAAAAATATTTTGCATTGGAACATTATTGTGGAATAATGTCGCTTCAGAAGATACTTTACTACACTATGATAGACGGCGAATATATCGGAAATAACAATAATACAGTCAAGCAGACACGGATTCACATAAAGTAGCTAATAGGCTATTTGACAATGCGAAAAATAAACTGTGAATTATTGTAATCAATGTATATTATGAGTTTAAAAATGGTTATTTACTAACGAAACTTGAAAATAATACTTAATTTATTCATAAATCAATAAATAAAAATGCAAATTTTCGAACGTTTGTCACGTGACACAAAACGCTCCTGATTGGCCGGGCTTATGATGAAGTCACTTTCTTGTAAACCTTGCTTTTCTTCTATATGTACCACAGATTAAAATACAGCAAAGTGACGTCACCGACCCCATTGCAGCGCCATATTGTCCAAGTAGCGTTTTCGCACGTTATTTAAATATGGAATTTTTAATATGTTATTTTTCGGCAAATATGTACTAGAAATAAAAAAATCTACTTTTACTGGGTTCCTTAACATCTACTAAATAATATAAAATTGATTTTAAAAACCAGTCAAATAGCCTATTAAAAAGAGTAGTCCGTTTCCAGGAGATAGTTTTGATAGTTAGGAGATAGGTTCAAACACAAATGTCCAATCGTTTCAACTTACTGTACGTAAGTTGAAACGATTGGACATTTGTGTTTGAACCTGACTTTCTGCATCTCTACTAAACAATTGGCGAGGCAGATGTATTTTTATAATACAAATGATTTTTTCAGGATTTTTTTTCTGTTATTTTGACGAACATCATACCATCCGAATCATTTTAAACGAATTTCTAAATTATTTTTAAATTGAGTTCGCTAATAAGACATCGAAATCTGTAGGTTAGAGGTTGTAACCTTATAAAAAATAATAACCCAGATAAAAAGTCGTAACATTAAATCAAATATTACAAATAAAATTTTCTATTAGCAAAATCGATCTTTGTGTCGTTATCACATAAGAATCAAAATGCATTGAAGCAACTTCGTATAGCAATTTATTAGTTGTGCCTCTATAAATGTTATTAGAGCTCAATAGTTAAGCTATCGGTCAATCGCCGTTGCCTACAATCGTAAAGATCGACACGAGCTACAACAATAACAATTATATTAACAAAAAAAACCGCTTTCTTATGAGAGAGCGTGTCGAAAGCACCAATAGACTAAATTAAAATTACTTATAATGCTAAAGGCGTGGATTATTAATTTATCCGACATTGTCCCGATAGAAAAACATTATGAATAGAATTGATGAAATTAAACTCAAAGCAGTGTGGTCATCGATAGAAGCCATTGAACCGCGTTCTTAGTTTACATTCGATATTTGAATTTATTTATAAACATGACAATTGTAATCACTGGTAATGCCAAATGTTTTTTTTTTTAGTTTGGATATATAACCTTTTTTCGGTCAAATATATTTATTGCAAATTTATTTTTAGAATTAAGAAGTTGTATAAAAACTATCGAATTAATAGACCCCATCGCAAACTATCAATCAGAGAATTAAAAATTAATCGATGTTTCATTTTGTCGATCCTTCAAGGTATAAAATTTAAAGACTCCAAAATACTTCATTATCCGTGACAATCGACTATCAATCATCCTAAAGCTCGCAAAACAATAATCACATTATCATTCTCCCATAATAACAAATGCATCCACGAAATGCATAAAGAATCCGCTTTGTAGTCTTTTTTTATGAAAATAAAGAAATTTTGAAAAATATCGTTCCAAAGCTGCGTCTCGCTCGAAATCGAACAATGTAAACTTATGACCAAACGTATTATTTATTGAAAGCAAGAAAAAAATGAAAACGAACGGGCTTGACATATTGTTAAAGGTCCTTATAAAATTATTTGCTATCACGCCATCCGAGGCTTGTTACGAAGAAGCAATCTCCGAAACGAAACAAGACTGGCTCGTCGAATAACGTTTATAAAACGTCATGTCCGACCAATAAAACAATAAAATATATATACATGTATCCGAAACAGTCCGCCGGGTTAATTGATGGACTTGGGCTTAGGGTAGGTAAGTAATTGTTGTCTTCTCATTTTAATAATCATATAGAGTCCATTTCATGAACGCTTTTAATAATGCTTAGGATACATTTTTTAAATTCCCAAATGTCATCCAGCTTATTAACAATCGTCATTTTTTGTTTAGCTTTTATTTGTTTTTGAACGGAGCGTTTTGGTTTTGGCGCGGTCTTTTCGACCTTTCGTTTTTTGTCTCGCGTCATGCCATCTCCGAAGATGAAATATTGTTTACAGATAATTAGTTCTCTTTATTAAAGTATTTTCTATGAACATTTTTAATATTTAATACTTATTCAACTTTTGTATAGGGTATTATTATTGTAATGTAAATGTAAAGATTTCTTAAATGTAAAGATTCATTTTACGATGTTAATAAATAAAATTATAATTATGGATTATTTATTTATTATTTTTTAAATCTGTTCATAATAATATATATACTTACCTCAAAGTTCTAATTATATTTAGCATATTCAGTAGAACCTTTGTTTCCAAAAATACAGTAAGTAAAAAAATTAAATCATTAATTTAACCTTTCATGGTGCCCACCAATAAAAGCTATGTGCAAAAACATGCGACTAAATGAATAAAATTTAGATTCCACAGCACGTGATCGATAGACCCATAGATGCGATCTATAGATCATATCGATTCGATAATGGAATGCGTGAGTAAGACAAAAATATAATTAATGATCGCCGTTCCAAATTCGAATCGGTCTGGTGCAGACAAGTTGGCGTCGTCGCATAAACAAAAGGCAAAAATGTTTTGTTTCATTTTTGTTATATTTTTTATTTCTGCATGTAAAACGTTTGTAGTTTCGTACAATTAATCATTCGATGTTGTATTGTTGCATCTGTTGCGCCGACTTGTAGATCGAGAAATCCATTGTCAGAGATGGATCTCTATACCATTGTTGAGTTCAAAAACTTCACCACCTGTTAATCGAAATAACGGTTTTGATTGAATTTAGACGGAACAACAAAATAAATTACGAAAAAATACTTGTACCTTATTACAAAAACCTCTGGGTTTTTATTGTATCGCGGATAAGGTCATCTTAATGGTTATATTATGAACTATAGTTCAAAAGATTCACAACACTCAATGATACAAAAATAAATTGAATTATTTACGACGTTATAATAAAAGTAAATAATAATTTTATAAATTAATACTTAGCAGTACTTATATGAAAAAATTCAGGATAATGCTTTAAACTAATATTAGTTTCTTGGTCAGACTTTTTACTGTTTTATAATATATATATAGTAAGGATCAAACTAATGTTAAATAAAAAAAAATAATACTAAAACGTATAAATTCGGGTCTTCGTATTTTTGATAAAAGTATTACAATAGAGAAAAAACAATGTATTCAAAAGAAAACAGCAGTAATATACCAATAAAATAGGTTGTTGATTTTCAGGCATTTATTGAAGAATTATATTTTATGTCTACGAAATTCATCTTGTAATTTTTACTACATTTAAATGGGACCATTTCGAATTAAACCCCAGTCAAACAACAAAATCTATGTGTGACGAATTTATGCCTAAACAAACATAAAAAATATATACACTTTCAAATTCAATCCATCTAAATCCATATTTCAATAAATTGATTACAGATCAAGCCAAAAAGGTCTCAAACTAGTTTTTACTGTAAGTAGTACAGTAGTTGTAGTACTTATTTGTTAGCTGATAAAGCAATTTTATATTGGAGTAGTTGTCATCCGCGCATTTATAATATTAAAAAATAGATATTGGTTTTATAGGCTGTCAGTTACTTTACATCTATACGTATTGTATACGTATACGATAAAAAAAAAAATGAGATGCAACATTTAAGAAAAAAAAAAAATTAAATTTTACCTGTAAGTCATCAATCTGAGTATTGATCGATCCAGACGATGTCCTGTCATGGGAGTCGTTCGTCAGACTCGTGGTAACTCGTTTCTTCGTGGGAAAATAAAGATCCGTGCATAAATTGTTGCATATATTAAATGAACACAACATTCAACTAACACTTTACTAAATTTGTACCTCATATTAACTTTTATTGTTCATAGAATCAATTAGCAGCTTTACAATGACACTGTATAGGTTTTTTGTAATTAGTCGAGAAGTCAGTGTACCTATATGATGCCGATTCTATTACGATCCAACTTCGATTATTTCTTAAAAATATTAGTCCTCAGATTAATTATAGCGGAGGACTAATCCTGTTGATTTATATCAATAACGATTTCGATTATATTTAGGTCCGTCTTTGATCGGACTTCTCTTTGTAGAATAGGTATTCAGCGGAATGACAACGACTACGTTTCGATTTGCAATTGGAATTCCCCACACACTCAGGTTTGGTTCACATCTCCAGTTCTATTTGATACATTGTTCGGAAGTTCTTCATAAACGTGCAGTTTCCTAAATTATTTGTGACCTTATAAATTTTAAAGTATTGTTTACTTGGATAAATCTCTATCCCATTCATTTCAGAACCGCGTATTCGATATACTGACCATCTATTAATTGCAACTATTTGTATTTTAAATAAGTACAATAGAATATTTTTTACTAGTAGGCTTGGATTACACAACAAATTAATGATATCTGAAAATAAATCCTTAATAGATTTGACAGTTAAGTTTTTTTTTTATTAAAATCAACATGTACCTCGTTACAGCAGTGCAGAGATACATTTTTTTCAAAGATTGATATATATTTATAGTATCGTAGTAAATGGTATAATATTATAAAATATGAAACGTTTTCCTAGAACACGATTCATTTATCTATTCCGAACCACTAAACTGTAACGTGGGTTAACATATAAAAAAAAACAAACGAATGTGCGACCACTTTTTTTCACCTGACAACACCAAACCTTTGTTTTTTATGTAGCCGTTTTGAAAATTAAATTATAGGTTATAATTTTAATATGATAGGTGTATAATATATTTTATCTCTGAATGTTTGATACGAGATGTTATCTTTTATTCTTTTTTATTTGAATCGAATATTTAGTAAACAACTTGGAATGTAATAAAACCAATATTATTGCGAAGACTGATGACGGTGGTTTAATTGTTAGAACACGAGAATCTTTGGTGAGAATTACGAAAAGATTGCAAATACAAATCCGGGCAAACGCATAATTTTTATGATCTTTATTAAGTAAGCACAAATAGTTCTAGCTAGTATTGAAGATTAGCCAACATTTTATTGTAAAACTTCCTAACTAAACGCTTAAAAGTATATTTAAAGAATTTTTAATATTGTTCGTATACATAATTAATTGGGATATATTAAATAAAATGATAAATACGTTTTTTGCTGGGATAGGCTAATAATTTTATACACAACCTTCTTTATCCTTAAAACATCAGCAATTAAATAAAAGCTAAGTCAATTTTCTAAATTTAAACAGAAAAAAAAAAACAATATCTCTGACACCGACATATTTTAAAACAATAAAGATCGGATCTATAAAGTAATCCGCATAGGCGATGGCGGTTTGCGCAATCAATGCTTTTTCAAGACAGTGTTTTTTATAAAAACTGCGGCTGCGACAAAAGATGATGGCTATTCGAGATAAAGGGTCGTAAATAACACTAGGTTTTAGGGTTGTAAGGGGCACCCGTTTTTTTTTAATCATTAATATTTTTATAGTTAAAATTTTTAACTGGAATAAAACGTTTGGATCTTGTGACTTTAATATTTTTGACTTTTTTATAGTGCAATTAAAAAAAAACAAACATGAAAAAAAAACTCGTGTGACCATAATAGACACAGGTGTACATACCTATATAGTATAATTATCTTTTATAAATGTAGTTATATTTTATGGTTTTAAGAAAGTGCTTATCTTAATTTTATATAATATCAATAATTATGTAAAGTTTTGTATATTTATTTTAATAACTATTCGGTTGATAATCCCGGTGTTAACATTTCACCTCTTTCATCAAATATTTAGCACTCATAAGGTACGAATTTCCAAAACAACGATCTGCGGCTCAGCTTAGGGACCCTGGAGGCAAATTATGAAAAGTAAAACCATTTAAATACTTATAAGCAGATGTATGTATTATATTTACATAAATTGCTGTGTTTTATTAATCCTTTTTTAAACTAATTAATTATTATTTATTACTAATAACTTATTTTTGCAACAGGCATATTAAATACCAATGAGAATATGAATTTGGAAACGAGAAAATGGGTTACTTATTTTGCATATAGTCGAGATTATTGAAAATATGTTTAATTTTATTAAATTTACTATAATTTTTGAAAGAATTACAATTATTTATATTTCAGACTTATGTAAATATAATCATAATAATAATTATCAAGCTTTGACATCGTTCTGTTTAAATTATGATTTGATAAGATTATTTTATAAAGAACATAAAATTTGCTTATGTTGTGATTGTTTTATGTGTATCGTTGATGGCGACGAAAGCAACAAATTATTAACCCTTGGTCCTTATCGTGTATGTAAATCGGAACAAGCTACCATCATCTCATATCTTATTTCATTAAATATTTTTTTAAAGTTATTTATCTGGCCACTGACAAACATACTTCACGGTCATTTTGTTTCAAATGTTCAGAGTTCATAATCATAATATGAGGTCATCGTATGAATATAAAATCTTTAATAAGATGATGTTGAAATATATTTACAATATTTGTACTGTTATGTCTATTCAATCATACAGTTTGACATATTAAATCGATCGAAGTCGAACAAGGATATATTATATGAGCATATATTTATGTCTCATCTTAAACAACCGCAGAGCCCATAGTTCATATAACAGTTCGTATATTTTGTATGACTATGACATTTTCTTAAAAAAAAAACAATGCTTTTATAACACAAGTAGTTTAAAAAAGGTTTTATATATTCTTATACATTGAATATTATTATCAGCCAGTTACAAAATACTAACACCCATATTCAACATTGCACTGTAAATTGTAGAATCACAGTTCCACAATACAACAAAGACTTCAATATTGTTACACAGTACAGTTTAACACAGATGTACCGTTCTTACTACGGACGTAAAAATATTTATTTCACACTATGCATTCATTTATCCAATGTTTACACTGAAATTTAATCTAGTACTTCGGTATTCACAAGCAATCACATTACAGTTATTTTACAAATGAAATTCATTCAAGGTACCGAATTCGTTATGATATGTAAGCGTAGCGTAAAACAAGACATTTTCTGCCCTGGGTAAGGCGGGCGTGCGTCGCCTGGCAACGCGCGGCGGGTGGGCGTGGCAATCGATACGACCCTCGCCTTCACCTCCTGACATCCCTTTTCCTTTCACTCAGCTTTCACCTGAAACATACTGCCGCCGGATAATTGTGAAAATTGCGAATAGGTAAACAAATAAACGATACATTGGAATCGAGTTGTGTCAATGACCTCTGTAACGCCAACTGTTAAAAAAGTAAAAAATATTGTTTGCGTGTGAGTGAAATTATGTGTATGTATGTTACAATTATGTTATAAAATTTGCAACAGAGGGCTTTTTACTTAAATATTTCATTCAACACGTTAACAGTCAGGTTTTTCTCGTTTGGTTTTAATTAAATTTTGGTTTTAATAAAAAGAAATGTTTACAGTTTTTGAATCTTCATTTATTATTGTCCCAGAGACATTTTAGTACGTAATTAATGTATTTATACATTTTCCTAGATATATTGAGACGAATTACTTTGCGAATATTTACTGGGAAAATCCATAAAGAGACCAAAAGACACAGAATACAATTTTGTTTTTGTAAGCATATTTAACTTTTATTACAAAGAGGCTTTTAAATTTAAGCATCACGTTACTACTTATATATGATATGAAATGGTATGATTAAGAAATAGTTTTTTTTACTTATTACTTATATGACAAACACAAACAAAGATCATGATTACTCCAAATCCATGTGTCTGATTATGATGATGATGTGTGAATTTACTAAATTAATTTTGAAAAACTTCCTCGATAAATTAGTAAATAGTAATTATAAAATCAAGTCACGGTTTATATAGCAGTAGGAAAAATCGTGGGCCAGACAAAAACAAACATACTACTCATGTATAGTCAAGTAATAAAATACTTTTAAAATGTTGGTTATGATAGGTTTCCCCTTAATGTCTTCGTTAGTTTTCAGCGTAATTTTTTTTTTGGTTGGCGGACGAGCATATGGGCCACCTGATGGGAAGTGGTCACCATCACCCATAGACAATGACGATGTAAGAAATATTAACTATTCTTTACATTGTCAATGTGCCACCAACCTTGGGAACTAAGATGGTATCTCCCTTGTGCCTGTAGTTACACTGGCTGACTCACCCTTCAAACCGGAACACAACAATACTGAGTACTTTTATTTGGCGGAAGAATAACTGATGAGTGGGTGGTACCTACCCAGACGGGCTAGCTCAAAGCCCTACCACCAAGTAAATATTAATTTATTAAATATTTTCCATATTGCGTTTATTAGAGTACCTACCATAAAAAAATAATAAATTAAATAATCTTACTAATATCAAAAATATGTTCAAGTGTCTTCACGTCGATTAAATCTCGAAATTTCGTATAAAGGATATAAAGATTACGCCACACATAGTGCCGTAGAACTCTGAAACAGAAAAAAAACACATATTAATAAATAACAAGTCGTGGAAGTATACAATTTAATTTTGATTATTGCAATTTGCGATCGATTCGTTCTTAAAGTTTGCTGTCAAAAAGAAATTGCGTTTCCTCATTTTTGCGGGGTGTCAACGGCAGTACTGATACAGTAGCTGCGATTAGTGTACAAAGGTCGCTGTCGAGTGCAGGAGCCGGGGGCGCGATTATAAGCTGTCACCGGCAGGATGTACCTGCGACTAATTCAGACGTATCCCTCGTGTCCCTCATGTGGAAGATATGGATTTCATAACCGTTTATTCATTTATGTTTGTGGATATTTTAAAAGTTATAAGAGCCGATGGCCCAGTGGTTAGAACACGTGCATCTTAATCGATGATTACATGTGCATGCAACTGGATATTCATGTGCTTAAATTGTGTTTATAATTCATCTCGAGCTCGGCGGTGAAGGAAAACATCGTGAGGATACCTGAATGTGTCTAATTTCATAGAAATTTTGCCACACGTGTATTCCACTAACCCGCATTGGAACAGCGTGTTAGAATTTGTTCCAAATCCTTCTCCTCAAAGAGAGAGGAGGTCTTAGCCCAGCAGTGAGAAATTTACAGGCTATTGTTGTAAAAGTTATATTGAAAATCCATGCTTTTAAAACCACTCTCGATAATGACCATTAGTAATCTTTATTATTATAAATGTGAAAGTAACTCTATCTGTTTGTCTGTCTGTCGCTTTTTCACGACCAAACCGCTGAACCGATTTTGATGGCATTTGGTATGAAGCGAACTAGAACTCCTAGGAAGGACATTTTTTTGCCTAACATATGACAACCAACATCCAAAAAAGCCGCGGCTAACTACCAGTTTATTATAGTTATATATAATATACCTATAACTATGATAAATTGAAACTTATGTACTAGTTAATAATATTTTTTGTAACAATAAAAAAATAATATAGTTAATATTTATATGTTTATATTAATGTTGACAGAGGTACGTTTAAGTCAAAGAAAGTTAGATTTATTATTAAGGGCACAGTTCTAATTTTTTGTCTATGGTCGGAATGTTCTAGATGAAAAAAGTATCCTTCACGGACAAGTATTAATTATCTGTTGTTTGGTTCGATCATTATGTAAACAAACACTATCGAGTTTGTTTATTTAGTATGGATGGGCCGTACCGTCTCGTCTTCTAATTAAAACTAATCGCCTTATTCGGGCCCGTAATAGTCCTTCCCGATTTTCGACCCCGAGTGACGCTCCATCCATCCCGAAAATATATGGACCATAAAACCGCAATTACATTTTATAAACACTGCATTTATAACTACTTTATGATTGTATTATTTATTTTATGTAATATATTATGTTGTTGGAGACTTGGATTTTTTTTTCTAAACCGTATAATGCTTTCAAATATTTAAAATTTCTGGCAGAGTACACTCCATTAATTTATAGTATTGGGACCCGTCGAAGAAATGTGGAGGAGGCTTCTTTTTATACGTAATTAAATTTTCATTAAGCATTTTTTTATTGAGCAATATATATATATATTTTATTTACGAAAAAAACTTTTATCATGTAAAATAAATAACAATGTTTTAAAATTTATTTTCATTATAGTATTTCTGCTCACATCAAATTGTATTTAATAGAAATAAAAAAGGAACAATTAATTTATCTATATTACGTTTTAAATATTTTCATAAACAATATGTTTTATATTTAACCTGTGGTCAGATCAAATAGAGTCCGTTTCCATGGCACGCATCATCAGGCCCGAAGGGACGCAGGCTCGGCCGTCGCCGCGGAGCGCGACCGGGCCGCGCGTACTAAATTTAAATATTTTAATCCTTAATTTAAATTTTTGACATTTTTATTTTATGTTGGTATTCGTGTAGTTTCATTTTTGATGTTATTTGTCATATTCAAGCGGCGGCGCAAGGCGTCACTGGCGCCTCGCTGCATTTGTTTATGCTAAGTGAACTGTCACAAGTGTACCTTGAATTATATTAGATTCATTAAAAATATAGTATTCTTCTTGTAAAAATTACATCCGAACTAAAGTTTTTATTTAAATGGAAATTTACATTTTTTTTTTTTAAATTATTAACTGTAACAAATGTAACGTACACAGATATATCAAAAGAAAAACGTTACAGGTAGAGAATATATTATGTGACAAGAAATTCGGTACTCATTATTTTTCTAACAATAAAAATATTAGGTATGTGATAATTTAGAGATATCACAATTCTTTTTGTAAGACGTTCAATACAAAAATCATAAATATTGATAAAGCATACTGTCCAATTTTATGCTGTAATTCTGTTTCTTACAATGTAACTCATTCTTATTTTAAAAATATTTTCCACAGACTAAAATAAAATGTTATTTCATATGTTTTTTATTTTTAAATTATCGCTATTAGGACTTTCATGCAGAGCAGCGGCGTAGGTTATAAGTCTTGAAAAACATACAGATTAAATAAAAGATAATATCTATCTCATCAGATTGTTATTCAAGGAGTCATAAAGTTTTATTAAGATAGGCTTTAAGATTAGATAACATTAATAATGATTAATTATATGTACTAATCCATAATATAATAATAATAATTATATTAAATGACTAAGACATTCTGTAATATGCATTACGAACGTTGGTTTTTGGGTTGTTTAAAAAGTAAAACGGATAATGTAACAAAACAAAACAGGATCAGATATTGATACATATTTTTGATTGATCGTTGTTAAGGAATTTGTAATTATATTTTTATCATTAAATCAAATATGTTTTGATAATGATAAACACGTAAACAACACGGGTGTGTGATCTTTGTTGATTGGAATCATTATCGTAATTACTTATGAAGCATTTAATATGATAATGAAAAACATTACACATAGCTACGGACAGTTTAACTCTATTTTTTTTTAATTAGTATTATTTTTAATATCGAGATGAAAACAATAGCGTAATTTTAAAAAAGGTGTTTATTTATTCAGCTTTGAAATAAAATAAATAAATGTTATAGGTCCCATGTTGTGTGCATAGGTGTTTGTAATAAAAAAATAAAACGACTTCAATTATTTTCCAGTATGATTTTTTATAAATTTTTGCTCATCACTAATAAAAGTTAAGCGTTGTCAATTTATTCTGGAAAAAAAATCACTTACTTTATTTGGAAGACCACAATCAAGACATATTACATGTATATTTTTTTCATAAAGACTTTTTAGTTAATACCTTAGTGTATTCTTTTTTTAATCTATGTACTTAATCTGTCTTTTATAGGAATTATTTGGTATAATTTGCATTGATTTGAAGTAGGTATTTATGAATATATATACCTATATCTTATATAATACTTATTAGATAGATGTGTATGCGCATCGGTCATGTGATTGAGTTGAAAATGGAAAATTTCAAATGTTTTATTAGATAATCTGTGCGTGAAGGTTTTTGACATAGTGCCGTCAACGCAATATTCTATATGTAGTAATGTTTTTGGTGGTAGGGCTTCGTGCAATCCAATCTGGGTAGGTACAACCCACTCGCTAGAGATTCTATCGCCTTGTGTTCCGGTTTGAAGAGTGAGCCTGTGTCACTATAGGCACAAGGGACATAACATCTTAGTCCCCAAGGCTGGTGGCGCCTTGGTAAGTAACAGTTAATATTCCTTTCTGTGCCATTGTTGGCTGTGATGACCACTTACCATCCTGTTGGTCATTAGCTTGTCCGTCAAACTATAGTGTGAAAAAAATAGTGTTTAGTTTCCCAATTGTTTGTCTTTACAATAAGATTATATTAATATTAATTTAAATAATTGTATTTAAATTAAATGTTAAAAAGGGTAACTACCTACTGAGTTTCTTGTCGGTTCTTTTCGGTAGAATCTACTTCCCGAACCGGTGGTTGATTGTAAAATGACGATTCAAAAGTGCTTGTAAAAGCCTACTTGAATAAAGTTTATTTTGATTTGATTTGATTTGATAAGAAGCTCGTGTAACAAGGCGCATTTTGAAAGGATTTTTCGAAAGTTCGATAACGATATTAGTCGTTCTTATTAAATTTCGATAGACTGTTCTTTTAAGCGAAACGACATAATTAAATATGTTCATATACGTTTATCCTACCGACTATTAACGCTTTTGTTTATGGTACCATACACGGTAACCACGACCGTCATCCTATTGACCTGTTGGCCGTGTCAATACCCAGCACACTATGACAAATAAATAAAGCTATAGAGGTTTTTTGTGATGAGCAAACGTAACGCTTGTAAAACAAACATGCTCTTTTATTGTAATGTTTTGTATAATCGGTCCGTAAGATGGGCATACACCTCAACATGGCATACAAATAAGGTTCTATATAATATAATATGTTTTTGAGATTCAGCTAACTGTATTTGCGATTCGATCTAGTTATGTATTTTTTAAACTATACGTGAAACGTTGGTAAGTCCTAGCCTGCTTAAAATTACTGGCTGTTAATACTAGTTACCATGACTCATCTTGTATATTTAAAATTTAATATTTATGTATGTAGTTGTTCTATCGTAATAGTAGTGCAATCAGTCAAACCAATTGATCAATTTCATTCAATATTGTTACATTGGCATTCAATATTATTATTTTAAAAAACGAATACAACACAACTTATACGTCATATTAAAAAAAAACAAATAATGAACGCACATATTATTTTTTTATAAATACATATTTTCAATTCAGTTTTATTAGTATTAACAGTAGAGTCCAATATTTATTCGATATAATAATGAAGAAACAAGAAATAATATTGTTAAGTTCATTAGAATGAGCAAAAGAGAAAGTGATATATACCAAAATACAGTTAATTAAGTTGAAGATGATCTGAAATAATGTTATTTTGTATTTTGACTCGTCTTGATATGACGAGGTGGCCGAGTGGTTAAGGCGTTGGACTGCTAATCCAATGTGCTCTGCACGCGTGGGTTCGAATCCCATCCTCGTCGATTATTTTTGTTAATGTGTTTTTATTTTCAAAAATGTATATTATTATACTTTTTCCAGCTTGATATTTAATATTATAATATATAATGTCTAATTTATATTTAATTCGTTATTTAAAATTGTAATTTATTCAATAATATTTTCGTTTGACTATAGTAAATCATTGCCCGATCATTAAATCATTTTCCATTCTATTGGAACTTGGTTAAACCATTGTTTACATTGAGGGGTCCTCCCCCAGTACCTAAAGGGATCGAAGGCGTAAACAGTATTTACGCAAACATTTGAGTGAAATACAATGTAAGAAAATAACAACTTATCTACCTATAAATAAAAAAATGTATCTTTTTTAAATTATTAATTTTGTATATTTTGTTAATACACATAGATAATAATTTATTAGTGTTATTATTATTATGAATCGATTTTTTATTAATTTAAAAATTTTAATTTTTAAATTTAAATTTGGAATTCACAAACGTTCTTTTCCCTGATTCATGACGCAAAGCATCAGACTTTTTGCTTTGAATGAAATCGTTCTTCTCATTTTATCGACAATTTTTTTTTATTATATAAGGAATTCAAGGAATCAAGGTACTCTCCATGCTTTTGTAAAGATTTAATGGACATCAAATTCTGAAACAACTCAATACTTTGTGTAAATTGATTTATTTGATATAAATATAAAAAAATCAAACGGTTCAAAAACGTTCCCAGCCAATCGCTCCGAAACCGAAAAACACTTTTATTTTGAAATAGAAAAATAAATATTTACATAATTTTATTTTTAGAATGCAAGATTTAGCCATGTATTGTTTATCTATACATGAAAAATCGTTTCCGTATTTTGCCAATATGCATTAGTTCCAATGATATTCTAATAAACAGATATGTTATATCCATACCTACTTAACAACAGAAAAAAGTGTGCCGCGCCGGGGACCGTTTATTTTACATTTCGTTACAAGTAAAAAGGATAGCTTGATAAAAACAATAAGTAAAAGAGATAACTAGATGTTTTAATTACGCAAAACGTATTACTACATAATTATTATGTACTTATTATAACGTATTACTGGCATAATTATGATGAAAACGACTAAAGGCAAACGTCCCAATTAGGACGTTTTGTAGTCTTCACTTTTTGCGCGTTAATGACTTAGTAATAAAATTAGTTTACTAGAACATAATTGATTCGTTCATATTTGACTCGTTCTTATGTCGGCATATAAATGCATACAAATGCATTTTAGTTATTACACACTTGTATCATATTGATCATATTGATCTACAGTATAAATGATAATATTGAGCATTGATTGACTGTTGACCCTTAACTAGGCAAATATCGAAATCAAAACGGTAAGTAATTGTTTGCCTTTGAACACTGATACAATAGGTACTAACGAAAATTAACAAGCGTTTTCTTGTCTATTACATTTATATATGTAAAAAATACTGTGATGATCAGCGCCATCTAGTGACGGGCTGCAAAAACACAAAAACATTCTCCACGAAAATAATATAATGTTTTAAATACCCAATCGTAATCGGTTAAACAGTGAAGAAGACTATCAATCTCTTACATATACGAACGTACATTACATTACAAACAGTATGTAACTGTCAAATATTCTGAGGTATATCAGTTGTAGATATGATAATTATATTACTTAAGTATATATTTATATTTCTTTCTTTTCAATCTATTTTTAATAATTAAATCAGGGGTTTATTCTACTATCAATAATAAGTCATTTTATCGCAAACTTTTAACACAAGGAACCAGTTGCGTTTTACTCGAAGTTGGATCGGAATATAATCGAGACTGTATCGTAATCGTAATCGTTATAGCTCTGTAGAATTGACCCCAGACCCACTGAAATTCCTTAAATAATTGTTTTGGCTGTCACTTTGCTAATACTTCTTCCTGAGGCACAGCATTCATTTCTCAGCTGCTTTTAACTTTTTTTTTTAAAAAAAATTAAAGCTCATATCAAATAAGCTTTGATAAATAAGGCAAAATACGCATTACAAGATTGCATAAAATATAAAAATCGTGAAATTAGTATTTATTGATTTCTATTCAGGATATAAATTTAATTCAACTTTACTGAAATATCCTGTGAAAGGAAACTAAGTAAGAGTTTCATGCCGGTTCGTTTCAGTAGAATTTTCCTTCCGAACTGGTAGCATCTTTTCCTTTAATTCATTACTGTAATAAGATGATGAAAGGTACTTTTGTGACCATGAATTAAGGAGATCTTGATTTTGAATCAGTGGCGGATTTACAAATCTGCCGCCAGTAAGCTATTAGGCTACTGACGGCAATACTTTTTTTTGCAACATTTATGATTTGTGTTCTATCGTCCTAATTACATCGGTTTATCCCGTTATTAGTATGATTATAAACCCTAGTTTATATCATATCTAGTAACTGACAGAAATATCACCTATGATATTTCTGTCAGTTTAGATTATTTTTTCAACCCGGTATGTAGTGACGAGTATACGGATTACGGACGTAATGTGTATACATATAGGTATAAGTTTTTTTTTTAATTTCTGTAAGATAATAACAAATTTGGACTAAATTTGCCACCTCTGTAAATCTGCCGCCCTAGGCTCCAGCCTACTTAGCCTATTGGTAAATCCGCCACTGTTTTGAATCACTGCAGTTGTATAACTATTATGTTAATTAATAGCACCTGAGCTATCCTATATAGGCTTCGATTTAAAACTATGGAATGTTAATTGTATAAATGTTTGTTACTCTTTCACGAAAATTTCAGCATAACACATAGGCTACAATTTAAAATGTTTTTATGTTATTTGGTCATGATATGCACTCTGCGAGCTCTCTAGCTGGATGAGGGACGCAGAGGACCGAGCAACGTGGCGCACTCTGGGGGAGGCTATGTTCAGCAGTGGACAGCAGTGGGCTGATAAAAAGGAAATGAAAAAAAAATGAGCTCTCTTAGCATACGAGCAGGGACATAGCGGTTTGTATTGCCTAATGACAAAAAAGATTTGAACGTTGTTAGACATTCAGTAGTATATTTAGTATCAAAATAGGACCCGTGCAGAGCCGGGCCGGGTCGCTAGTATTGCCATAACTGTTACTATCGTGACGATCAATCCAGAGTAGTATAAGAAACAACATCATTAGCGTTTATTACTTCGCTCACCGATATGGGAATATGTTATTTTTATTATCCTTTTGTATTTAATTTCAACTGTTATACTTTTTAAATATTCTTAGAAATGTGAAAAATATATTATGCAGCGACGGCAGCTGGAGCCTGTATAAGTTATGACATGTTTGTAAAAACTAGAACGTATTGTATGTTTTATTGATTCGGATCTTGCACGTTGTTTATTAATTAAGTTTACTATCATATTTATTGTTTAACGGATGCTTTATGTTATATAATTTATACATTTCTTGTTAAATGTTAAGCTTAACTTCGAATAAATTTACTTGACGTATTATTTTATTAATACTGTGCTATTATGTTTTAATAAAGTAATATGTACTCATATTATTCGTAAACATCAATAAGTATTAATTAATTATTACATTAAAATAATTGCATTTATTATATGAATCCTACATAATAAGCACGATTAAAAGTAAATATTTACTACTAATTATCTTACTGACACATTATATTCAGTAGAATCTGCATTTGGATGATAGATCGGTAACATTATTTATATATGATGCATTATTTACATTATTTTCTTTTTTCATAGTCTTTTGCAGTCATGACTTTTGAATTTTTTTGTAGTACGTAAGTATGTTTAATTGACATTTTGGTTTCGTTTTATTCTTAATATTAAATAATTAAATTATATATATATGTATAATTAAAATAATCTTAACAACTAATTCCTTCGCGTTTTTGTAATGTATAATTCGTGTTAAGTAAATCCTAAATAAACCCAATCGACAAGGTCTACAATTTGAATAAAGTATATTTTCGTATTAAAATGTTTACTAAACAGCGTTTAATATATTGGAATAAATATAGAGCAACGAATACAGTTGCATTTTTGAGGAGGAAGCTGCAGTTGCCAGTTGGAAGTACCGAACTTCCTGCCTCAGATTTGTAACGTCGCGCTGAAACTCGTAGGGTTCACGGACTTACTTCAGTAATGGCGGCAATTAAAACTGTATACACTATTCCCAAGAATATCAACCTACCAACAATGACACTTTGAATTAACCTCCTTAAAACAATAAGAGTAAAATAACTTTGTAATCGTTACATAGTATAAAACAAAATCGCTTTCTCTGTCCGTATGCCCCTTTGTAAGCTTAAATCTTTAAAACTACGCAATGGATATTGATGCGGTTTTTTTTTAATAGATTGATTTGAGAAGAAAGTTCTTATATATAATACATGGATAATTTAGTAAAGAAACACTGATAATTTCCGAAGCCTGTAATGTGATGTCGTAAATAAACAAACTCTGTAGTATATTTAGTATTACGCCGCTAGTTATTTATATTTTTTATTTTTGGTAACCCTATTTTAAGTTAAAAACTCTAAAATAGAATAAATATGACATATGATAAACATTAAAATATGTGTAGAAATTTTGTCTAATATTTTGAATTTTGGCAATAGGCGCATTATTATTTAAGACGTTATTTTCAATCTTATACAGATGTCCTAAAACACGAGATACTATGGTGTGGTGGTATCCGGTACTTTGACAAACAATTTTCTGGAGTTTTAATGCTAGTATCTGTACACGACACAGCAACGATTGTAATTCAATTATTATATTATGCCAAAAAATACCAAATGTTAAGTTTATTAGTTGTTAAAGTCGAATGAGTGCCAGTCGTACGTAAATAACTGTTGTTTTTATCATTATGACGTCACCAAATGAATGGCAGCTTTTTTGTGGGAACAAAAAATATATTTTTTGTGTTTTTTTATTAGAAAAATCAACATTGACGTACGTTTTCAAACATAGTAGAATATCCTTTTTTGAATATTGCTAATAAGATAACGACCATGGACATTAAAAGTATAAATTATTAGTATAAAGGATAAAGTATTTTTTTACATCATCAATACTTTGCTAGCCAATGATCGCTTGTGTCTATAATTAGAAAGGTTCATTTACTTCGCACTGGAACTGCGATAAAAATGTTGGGCAGTAGAATAATTGGTGTGCACACACGCAAATGAGTACACAATCAAATAGAAATTGCAATTGATACTACAATGAAGTTTTGATGCAAATATACTAGCTGCTCTTTTCATTATAACATAGGTCACGTTACCTATACATAAACCTATTATTTATATAAAATATTTAATAAAATATTTAATAAAATATTTGATGTCGAAACGCTTGGCCGTTGGAGTAGTGGTGCAAAAAGCTTCATCAAAAGTATAACACCTCGCCTCATTGCCTCCACTGGTGACAGGAGGGCTGGTTCGTTTTTTGCCCAGAGGATCGGAATTGCGATTCAACGGGGAAATGCTGTTCGCATTCTTGCCACCATTCCACGTGGTCTAGATTTATACAGTAACTAGTTTTAGTTCATATTTGTATATATATATTTAAGCATTTAATGTTGTTAATTCTTATGTTAATAAAGATGTTAAAAATTATTGTTATTTATATAATGTAGATTATACTTGTAGTTTTAGTTTAAAACGTCATCTAAGTATATAAATGAAGCTACATCCATTTATGACTAAATTATTATAATTTATAAAGGACATAATTAATTATTATAGTCCCTCGTAATTTCTTTATTAACTTAAGTATGTATTAATTACACATTAATGCAACACAATATGCCGTAATTAATGCAATTTATTTAACCACAATTAAAATTTTTAGTAAAGATCCTTATAGAATAATTTAGATATAATTATATTGATTTAATTAGTTTAGTAAATAAGTTGTTCGCTTTGGAGTTTTTACTAAAATATATATTTATTGTAATATAAGTATATATTTCTTTGAATTCCTGTTTCACGAATTCGAAAGAAATCGAGGGAAGATGGTATCAATTTGGATGTTTTACAGACAAAACTGTTATAAATGCATAGATTTTCAAAATTATTTTCTTGTTTTTAAGGTTTATTCCGAATTGGAAATAGTTCCCATTACATTTAGACAAGATCTCTTGAACAGATTCAGGACAGACAGCGGGATTCTTTTATAAATACCAGCAAACCTATTGCTATTACAGTAGTTTTATTTTATGAAAAAATCTTGTTCTTTCCTGATTATATGCGATATACATTACTAGGTACTCATTATCTAATGCGTATAAAACAAAGTTGCTTACTACGGTCTATCCCTGTGTACGCTGAGTTCTTTGAAATTACACAACGGAATTTGATACGGTTTTTTCAATGGATAGATTCATTCACGAGGAAGGATTACATGTATAATACATACACAATGTGGTATGGATTTACTGATTACTTTAGAGGTTTGTAAAGATACGTATATAAAAATATTTCTTTGTATTGTCTATGATAAAAAGTTATGAACTTTGTATGTGATGACATTCTGTAGTATATTTAGTATGTGTATTGCTTCTATGCGAAGCCGGGGCGGGTGGCTAGTATATTTATAAAACGAGTAAACATTATCGGACCTATTACTTAGTTCACAATAAATTGAGGTGTTTGTTATAAGTTACAAATATTCCACTTAATTATAAATCAGATGATTTTAAACAGGATGCGACAGGACTAGACAAAACAGTGAGGTAGAGATATAAGAACACATTTAATAAGTGCAAATAATTACGCTTCGGAGGGCGGAGGCCGGCACGCGCCGCGGCGTCGCCACGTGGCCGTCTCGTCCACGCATTGTTGTTGAAGTTATTTATGAATATTGTTGCGCCGAATATCACCGACACGCGCCTACTACACGCACTTATGAACATCACTAAGCTATGGTTTTAGTGTTGTCAATGAAAGAATGATTTGGTGATCTCTGAGTTAGATCTGAGTACGATTCATAGAGCAATGCTACCATTCGAATGTATAGGTCGCAAGATTTCAGTATCAACTCTATTTCTTGGCTTTTAATTACATTATACAAATATGCTTTTGTATATGGTCGATTGAACTTGAAACTGAATGAAAAAATGAAAAAAGATTTATGAAATTTATGTTGCTTGCATTTTTAAAAGACTTAAAAAATAATATTTTAAATAGAGTCCTGTCGGTTAATTTTTTGGTAAAATTTGACATCAAAATATAATATTGCATACTAAAACGTTTCAAAATAAGTAGTAAAAAATTACATCACAATAACTGTGTGCTCAAAAAACATCAGGCGCAATGTAACATTTTATTGCAAACCGTCAAAAAATCGAAATGATCAATAAATTATGAAATAATATAGCAATGTTAGCTAAAGCCCGTCGATTGGTATCGGAAGTGGGGCGGGATGGCCAGGCATGGAGGGGCGACTTCCGTGTTCCGGCCTAGGCCTACTGCTCCTCATAACTCATCATCAGCACTCCGCGGGAGGCCTGCACCCTCACGAACAAAGAAAAATAAAGATTTGTGTGAATTATATCCCTCTGTGTAAGCAAAGGGGAAACATAAGTTATAAAAAGTATATCCACAACGAAGTTTCTTAGATTGCTTTTTATCAGGACCAAAATATTTAATGCAACGCCTTTTATTATCTAAGCGCCCTTTGATATTCTCATTGGTAAAAGATAGTGTGAAACACATAGACTGACACAAATAAGAAGCAGTGTGGTACAGAGAACGTTTTTGGACAATGGTGTAAAAACCTAATACTGTAAGGAAATAAGAATAATCAATTTACCAATTACAAAATCTGAAAAATGTAGTCTAAATTAATAAATAAATCTTATTATTCGTTAAACAGGTACTTTTAGAAAATTGTGCCACATATAAATAGGACACTAATATTATTGTACAAAAAATCATTGTAAATCTAAAATCTGTTTATTTGAAAAGAGCAACTATGCAAGGTTCTTGCCGTTTCTTCTCGATTGAGGCTTTCCCAAATGGTGATAGTATTTAAATATGGACGACTTAAGAACGCTTCATTATGAAGTTTACTTGAATAAAATTGATTTGATTTGCTTTGAAGAATAAATAATTAATCAATATCCTTTATATATTTTTTAGTTAAAAATGAACTATACAACTAAGATGTAATGCCTCTTGTGCATTTGGATACATTAGTTCATTCGCACTTTAAACTGGAAAACAAAAATAATAAGTATTGTAGACATTCATAATTAAATTTGAACAACACATGTAAATATTTAGGTTCCGAATAAATATGAAAGAAAGTCAGATGTTGTTGCTTTTTTATGTGGTCATTTAACTAACATTAATTAAGAAATTAAGAAAAAAAAGAAAATTAAGATATTGGCAATTATTTATATTGTCAATGTGACTGATTATAGAAAATAAGATATTGTGTCGGATTATCGATCGGAAAATTAAGTTGTAAGTCCAGACAATACTAATGATTAACGTAAGCTTAAAAATAATTGATCGATATACAACAGTGTTTAATATAGTTTGTTTATCTTGAGGAAGCGTTGGTATTGTATATTGGTCATATTTGCCTATTATAATTCCACTCAATATCCTTGATTAATTTGGGAGTATTTTTCAACATGAAAATACATGCCTAGAGTGTCGCATGTATGTTTCCTGAGCCGACACGAGATCGCACATCGCAGACGCGATAGGCGGCCGTCAAAACAGTTGTCCCGATAGCGTAACAATGTGCTCCTGCCGTGTCTCTGCTATCGGGCCATACCCTTACATCTTTCATTTGTATTCAGCACACGATTGAGATGTTAGTTTAGAATTTATCGTTAAACGACATTTTACGTTAACAGCCGGCAGGTGTTGTGGTGATAAAGATAAGTGTATTTATGTAACCTAACGTTTGTCGTTAATGAATGTATGAGTGCATACATAGTGTTACACATGCTTTTTATGTCTCTATAAGGCAACGCTCTAAATAATTCGATGTTGACGGCCGATAATTTCAAACTATTTGTCCTTTTAGAATTATATGAATAAAGTAAAACGAGGTATCCGTCACGGTTTCGTTTATGGTCATTTAAGTTACACTTGTTTATATATTATTTTGCATCTAACTTTTTTTTAATCGATGTGATTTCAAACTTGATAAAACGGTTATAAACACCCACAGACAAGACTGACAAAGTAGCTAGTATATCTTAATTTAATTATTAAGTTTTAGGATTTAACGCGCATAAATGGTACACAGTTTTATTAATGCCAATCAACATATTATATGACGATGTTCATGTATCTCGTCCTAAAAATAAGTAACCAATTCGATGACGCTGAAAAGGAATGTACAAAAATGGTAAAATGCTTTTACAAAGTCTACGAAGTTTACTACAAATTTTAAATGGTTGGCTAATAAAATTTAGTCTATACAGTTGAAATTAGCATACGCTCATAGACAGTCAAGACGTTTACTTATATATGTATATGTATATAAATGAGTACATAAATTGTAAGATATATGGAGTCATAAAGGGGTTGGATATGTTTTATGCTATTACTATTTTTTATGATATCTACCTATGAAGGCAGACGAGCCTATGTGCTATCTGATGGTAAGTTCTCACCTCTGTTCATAGACAGTGGCGTGAAAATTTTAACCATTCCTTGCATCGCCAATGCGCCACCACGTTGGGTATTAAGAAGCCATATCCCGTGTGCCTGTAGTTACACTGGTAAACTCACTCGTCAAACCAAAACACAAAAAAACTTACTACTGATATTTAGAGGTAGAATATCTGATGTGATGCTGGTACTTATCCAGGCGAGCTTGCACAAAGCAGTACCACTAATTTCATTTTTTTAAATAATTATAACGCATTATTCTCTTTTAACCTACAGTCCAAAAATATATTGAAAATGTTATCGTTCAACCTAATTATTTTTTGCTTAATTTAGTCATCGAATCTAGTTCTCGTCTTATGATTTAATTTTTTTTGACTCCAATATATACAGCTAACTTAAAACATGCGACTTTTAATAATTTGCCGATTCTAATAAATAAAGATTTCAGTCTTTACAGAGCGGCCGACCGAAAAACGACCGCCCGGGTTGCGTGCATCCGAATTCAAAGTCTATTGTATTTTATCATACATTCTTTTTTGCACCTCAACGGAATATATTTGCAATTTTAGCTGACAGGATTTATCATGAAGCTTTTTGCGTTACGCTGATTGTCTTTCAATCGGGAACATTTCTTTGGCAAACGATCCCTATGATAAACGGCTGATTATCCGATCGGTCCAGTCCTAGAGACCAGATAAGGCGACCCGGACTAAAATTAAAGCCATTTATAACAATTCATTTCATAAATAATCTTTAAGAAAGGCATTTTAGATTAACGAAAATAAATCAACTGATCAAATATAAAATATAAGCTTTTGGCGGCGACTTCTTCGGCGTAGTTGAAATTATTGTTAGTCTAATCAAATTAAGGAGCTCTTTTGGATACACTAGTAACCCAATTATTAGTAGCATTTCTAAACGTCAGTTAAAAGTACTGCGTCTTATAAGAAAAACTTTATGAGTATTTTGTTGCGGAGCTATTTTAAAACTATGATATCTCCTAACATATTTATTGTAATCAAATGTATAAAAGGCAATTTTATGAATATTGTATGTATTTGTACAAGGGATTACCAAGGGATTTATAGTACCTTACCAAATAAAATATTGTTTTAGAACAAATTTGATTCCAATAAAAAAATTGAGCCAACCGCGGACTTTTGTTTACGACTTAGGGAAACAATTCTGTGATACATATTTTTTACAGCTGAAATTCTCAAAAGAAATAAAAAAAGCCGTTTTTGCAATATTTTTCATTGATACTCCGCTCTTAATGAAGGCAGCATGATGTTATATAGCCAAAAGTTTCCTCAATAAATGAACTATCTAACACAGAAAGGTTTTTAAATCAGGCTAGTTTGGAGTAGTGAGTAGGAGAGTAGCCCTGATTAATCAAACAATCAAACCAACTGTTGACCTATATAATATTAGTATAGATAAAAAAAATACCTCATTATCAATATGAAATTAAACACGTTAATTTTTTTACGTTGTATCTGTGGTTGCCTTGATTAAAAAGTAAAACTTTATAATTTATATCTACTTTGTTTTGAGCTGAATTTTATAAATAGGTAAGGCTTTGTTTACGGGTCTTTGCCTTTGGCTACATATTAAAGAAAGAGTAGGTAACTAGACGCTACAATAATGTTTTAAATATTATTAGTTTATCATTTATTATATCCTGTAGTTTGAAGAAAGTGCGTGCAGCAACTTTATCATATGGATATATAACAGTTCATTAATATATTGTTAATTACAAAAATAAAGAGCTTCTTTCAGGGTTTAGGAAATGTCTGAACTAAAAAAAATACATTAAAAAAAACCATCAACTACAAATATATATCTAAACATAGCAACGTCATTTAATTTTGAATGATTTAATTATTTTGATATTAATTATATCGATTGTGATGATGTATTTATTTAAAACAAATCGAAAAATAAAAACTCAAAGTTTGTACAAAGTATGTTGTTTTTTTTTCAGTATGATATTTATTTAAAGTTACGTAAACAATATTGAAATTTCGTTAATAACTAATATATTTATATATTGAAAGATGATTCGTTTTTAGTTCTTGTTTCAATAAGCTGACGGTATTGTCAATTTTTTGGTTTAAATTCCCGTCGAAAATTATCATTTTATATAAAACATTTGAAAAAAGTGCGGACTAATTTTGTTATTTTCATGCAAAGTTTAATTTAATTAACATAACTAATAAACTAAATTATACGGAGTTCTTTGTAAGTTCTTCGCATAAGAATACTTACTGCTAATACTTTTGAATCGTACCATGCAGTATTGAATTAAATATAAAGCTATTTACCCCTTCAGAATGTAGAGTTTACCGTGTAGAAAGGCTAAGAAACAGTAATAACTCAATTTTGTTTTATTAAAGATTATATGTCAGTCAAATAGAAGTGAAATTAAAATATATCCTGCATGGGCAACTATAAATTTGTATCGAGTAATATGCCATTCATGTTTAATTAACATGAGACTAGAATTTATGAATAGTCCAAGTTAATATAGAAACGATTATCGAGCTCCACAAACTCCACTCCTCCGAGCTTAACAATTGACATGTACCTTTAAATAAAACTAGTTATAACGGATTTGAATCGCGTATATTAATTATTTTTGGCATTCCGACGTTTCGAGCACTTTACAGCGTTCGTGGTCACGGGTAGACAATATACGCGAATTCAAATCCGAGACAATAATCGCGAAAATTTAAGACAACATTATGACATGTACCTATGTGTAACATTGTTAGAATTTATTTATATTTGAGTAATTATGATGATCTATTTCCTTCCAAGCACGTGTGCTTAATTTCGTAATTGTACGTTTGCACATTTGTCCGCGAATTTCTCGAACACTTAATGTCGTATTGACATGATCATTTTTAATCTAAGTCAGGTACACTTCAACTTAGGAAACAGTGTAAGTTTCATTAAAATAGGTCTAGCAGTCTCCTAGTTTTTTTTTGTTTTTAATACACTAGCGTTCTCTAATTTTTAAGTCGGTTTAATTTAGTTATAAATTATTTTAGTAGAATGAAAACAATTTCTCTCAAAATCAATTAACTTAAAACATAATGTGACCAGGACAATAACGAAAGAATACTAACAATATAATTACCCAAATTGGCGAAACAATAGCGCTTGTCAGATTTACTTTTTGCGTATTGTCTTGAAATTAATATATCACTGGTAATTTAAACCAAACAAAAATATCCAACGATCAGAACTGTATTGATTGACATTTCATTTCCAAATATACTCAAAAGCGGCGCAGATATGGGCGTCATGAAGGGTATGATTTTTCTATTTAATACACATGGGTGCATAAACAAAAAAGGTAATAGCCGGGGTTGTGAGGGGCGGGGCCAGGTGTCAGGCGCAGAGATCTTATCTAGACGGGGACGCGCCGACGGCCGTCGGGCGACGGCGGCGGCTGCTCGGAGCCTGGGCCGTTTCTAATTAATTATAATATGAACAATTACTTCATCTATACTGAAAATTGCATTTCAGATGCTCTATCTAAAGTGACAAATCTATTTCAGATATATATTTTATTTTTGAAGAAAATTAGAACTAGGGTACGTATGAAGAAAATATTTCATTTTAAAAGTTTGTTCAAAACATTATTTAAAATTAGATGCTATAAAGTATGTAAGTATAACATTTTTTTTACACTAGCCAATGTATAATTACAAATCGAAGCTGATAATAAAATTATTAAATATTAGTCCAAAACTCAAATAATTTACATAAAAGGTGTGCATTATTTTTACGTACATATTTTCTGTTTACAAATCTAAGCCACAGTATGATTTGCTCTTCGTTCCACTTTGAAAACTGAGGCATTTTCATTACTCCCTTCTATTGATGGAAAAACTTATGGCATTTCACCTGTAGGTTCGCTCACAATATATTATTTGACCGACACGTATGAAATGATTTATAAACATAATGAAAGCAGATTAAGCGGTTTTGAACCCGTTACCTTCTGGTAAGACTCACGTATTCTAGCCACTCAGTATCGGTTTATAAAGATCTAATCCTGAGAGTTTAATAATAATTAAAATCATTCCATAATATATGTTGTAATCAATTACTGGCACCGCTCCGTGTACTCGTACGTCTAAGCTTGAGCGAGGTCTACGTGATCAAGCCCATTAACTCCGTGAGCCAATTATCTCTCATGTTCTACGAGTCCGGCGAGACGGGTATGAGCGCAATATGTTAACATATTTTTTAATTTCTCCTCCGTACGGCCGAGGCAATGGCGAGTTCATGTGCAGGAGTGAGATTTATAATAAGAAAACGCTCCTACCGCGCATGCACCATAAGGATCTATAAATCTTTTAAGTACTGAATCGGCCAATCCCTGTTGAGAAACGATAAATCATCGGCGCGGACGGTACGGTCGGAGTGGACGCGGGCGCCGTCTCGCTCGCACCGCTGGCCGGCCGCGCTCCCCGCATCATTTATCATTTCTTTCTCTCGTTTCTTCTCAATGATAAATTCAATTCTCTTTTCGAATATGATTGTTCCTCGTTTTGTTATTGTGGTGTTTTATTGTGGTACCGTCACGGAGTGAGTTTTTTGATCGGAATCCGATCGAAATGATCGCGAGAATTGGATTTCCATTTTAGATTTCGTGCCACGAGTGATCAATCTTTTAGGCCTTCGCATGGAGGCCTCGGAACTTTTGTTTACGATTTCGGTTCGGAGAAAAAATAATGCATTTAATTATTTTACATTTTGCAATTTATAACAATGTTAAAAAAATTGTAATACCATGGTATTCAATAGCTTATATTTTGCAATGAACATCGTTTATTATAATTTGGGTAATTTATTTTTATTAACAATAAAGATGATTATATTAAAATACATTTGAATTGAAATATGCTTTTATTTATCTTTGCTATTTACATGGCCGTAGAAAAGACAATTAACAGATTTTCTTAAAGTAACCTAAAATACATCATTTTCTTTCAGTCAATTATACATAGATACAATTTTTTCTATCTATAATAGTTAAAGTGTGTGTCCGTGAAAAAATAGTTACGTTTATTTTTAAATATATAAAATTGTGTATATAGACATACAATTCTGGAATACATAGTACAATTTAATAGCAACAACACAAATAATAAATTTACAATAAATCAATCCCTTATTTCTATTATCACTTGGTATCGCTTAGAATATTTATTTATACATGACCTAAATTAATACGTTAAAACTACAAATGTACATTAATTATACAACCTATAAATCGTACTTTATTGGACTTCGGTACTTTGGCCATAAACACATCGTACTGTGTTTCTTGGAGCATTCGCTCAATCCTTACTCATTATATAAAACACTTTCACTGAAAGTCACTCATAATTTGTTTAAACTGTCAACTGAAGTCACCTTATAAAATTTAGATTCGTGATAATAACAAATTGAATAGCATTTTAATTAACAAACGAACACGTTTTCACAGCTTAATACAGAAAGTGTGTCATAAATCTTCGTCAACAATGCATTTGACATTTTTTTAAAACTGGGTAGTTTACCGTGTTCCAGAGATCACAAAAGTCTTCGCAAACAATACCCCGCGAACGGATACCTTGTCAAATATAAGACACTTCTCCACACTAGCACTGTGTTTACATAAAATATACAACGTGCTGTAAAGCTTTCGACAGCCAGCGGTCATTGTTTACAACTCTGTTGTTTTATATTCACAACAGATCCAGTGTTATTTGGATACTTTTGTTACAACTATTTCGTATTCTATTTTCTCATATAACTCTTTGCTAACTCACAGTAGGAATCAATTTATATGAAACTTCGGACGGCTGTAAATCTGGCGTTGATTTAAATTGTTTTAAAATCGATCAGACTATTAATATAATCTATTTTTTAATAAGCGTAATTTATTATTATAAGCATAAACCTGTAGCGCGTTAGTGAACTTTTCATTCCACGTTATATTATACATATTTTCAAAGAAACGGTTTAAAGTATAGTTGGATGAAAGCTTTAGGCGGATTCTAGTGAAACGTACAATATGTGGGGCGTTAGCTACGTGGATAATTATGCTTCCTAATCGTCGAATGAAGAGTTCCCTAAGCGCGGTGCGGTCAATATGCGGCAGCGGCGCCGGAATGGTGCATTAAGTGATGGTGGTGGTAGGACTCCTGGGTAGGACACCACCACTCCGGCACACCATGTGGAACCGCGGGTGCAGGCTGCTGGAATTGACTCCAGTGTCCACCGAAGCCGATTTTGTTTTCCATCATACCATTACCACCTATATTTGTGAGGTGTGAGGGTTGATTGTGGTGAGGAGGCGCAGGTGGCCTTTCGTAAGATTTTTGGTCGTGAGGGTTGAGGTACTTATCGTTGAGGCTCTCTAGTTTGTCGGTTATCGTTGGGTGGTGTTGAGGGTGGTGAGGCGGTGCCGGAGCCATTGTCGGTGGGGGAATTGGGACAGGAGGGCTGGCAGCTCCAGCTGTTACGCTTACGCTCCCTGCCGAGGAGGAATCGTCGCCATCACTGTCGTAGCGTGGGGACGCGTCGCCGGCAGCGCCGTGGACTTTCATGTGCTTCCGCAGTGAAGAAGGGTGGGTGTAGGACTTGTCGCAGCCGTGCACGCGACAGTTGTAGGGCTTGTCTGATGTGTGCACGTGGGAATGCTTCTTCCTATCAGATGAGTTGGCAAACCGACGATCGCAGCCAGCATACTCACATTTGAACGGTTTCTCACCTGAAAAGACAAAAACATTACATTAAATCCAAAACATCATAACAATCCAAAAGTTTTCATTCAAAACTGACCCTATGCCCTGAACCTAATAACTTTATTTCCATTATTTATTTTCAGTGCAGTAAGAATTGTGCGTTCCTCAATTTCTCACTACCTGTTTAAATAAAACATCGATGGAAGCAACTGCGAATATGAAATCATGTCATAAATAACCAGATTTGCTCGTTGTTTATAGTTCACGAGGATAAATAAATATTCGTAACAATTGTACGGGATACTTAACACGTCTATAAATCATTTATATAAGAAGACTTTGTCACACCACCTTAACAATGCTGAACGTAAATCTGTTACGGGATATTGAACTTTATCGTCTGCACCAAAGCTATATTTACACTTGACCAGTTATTAAATTATGATACCATTTGACAAAAGAATAACCCCAATAATCCTGCTTGTGACGTGATGATTACGTTGAATTCTTTTTAATCGGTAATTTTTTAATTATTATACAGTAATGTCTGTTTTCTGTTCTTTAATTGGCAAAAAATATCATTTAGAGAATGTATACATTAACGAACAAATAATGTATTACAAATACGAAAGTAGCTTCGTCTGTCCTATCCGCTTCGCTTTCTCAGCCGTAACACTGAATCAAAATTGATGAAATTTGGTTTGAAGCAAGCTTGCATCCCCAGGAAGGATATATTAAACAAAAAACCTAACAACCAACTCTTAAATCCAATAAAAGTTGCAGCCATATATTGTATTTCATTTATTTTTTCAATTATTAGCTTCATCAACTTTTATGTAACACACGTATCCAAGGCAATGTTCAATGTTCTTGAATTCTAGAGTGATGATAATAAAGTGACGATATTACTTAGAATGATAAAATTTGAGCATGCAGTTATGTTATTATTAAAACTAATTATAGTTTTACAATTCTATTTTCGATATTTTAAGACGTAATAATAACATTTTTAAGGCAGAGTAGCCTTTCTTTTCTTTATTACATTTTAATATAAATGTATTAAAGATTTTATTTACAATATTCTATCGTATGCATTTAAGTATAATCTTTCAATTCGAAATCACGGTCCTTAACGCAAACATGAATTACATTGTGATAAGTTTTTGCAAAACAATTTTACAATATCGGCAGCAATGCGAATGCTATTATTGTGATAAACCTTTAAGAGTTCACCGAATCGTGTGTCATGTGTGGAGCATTCAATGAAGTTACAAGTAGGCAGAGTCGCTGGAGTGTCCGCGGTGTACACAGCCACAACAATACACTTTCCTTTGTCATGTTTACAAATAAACCTCTTCGGTTGTAATCCCCCGTATTGTGTTTGAAACTTGAAGATCGCGCTGAGAAGCTACAGATGCTAATCTCAAGTGTCTGTTAACGCGGCAATAATAGGGCTTTTTAGAGTTTCTCCACCGCAATTTTTGTTACAGTGTCGATGTTATGAATGAACGCATCGTCTTCCACCGCATTTAATGCTGATACTTCCTTTATTTCATTCACATCAGTACAAATAAATACCTAGTATTATTAAGCCGTGTCATTCACTTTCGTACAATGCTCGAGTGGGTGTATTTTTTTAGCATATCGTATTATATTTATATAAACACAGTTTAAAATTAAGTGCCTCGTATAAAGGTACACTTAAAAAACGAAGTCTACTGTTCTTATTTTGGGTCAGACAATAAATATGTTCGAATATCCGTCACTAATGAGCCTAATACAAGATAAAAGATCCCAAAACATGTGTCGCCCGTCTAATTACTAATCGAGCGCATCATCTGAGACGATGTCACAAAAAAGGATCAACGACAAATTCTATTAGCGTGTGATGTGTTATCTCTGCGCACGCGCCGCAGTCGCGTTAACTTCTTCACACACTATTTTTCTATTCTAGAATGCAACGCTTTTTATATTATTATCTATTTGAAATGATCGAATGACATAATAATGAACTCTTTATAGCTATATATTGCTTTTTATTTTATAACTATACATTTTATATATGTAAAATACAGTATTATATTTGTCTTATTTAAATTAAGTTCTTAGAATTACCTTTTAGTGGCATCGACCACCGAATATAGTAACATATAAATATAAGTAACGCTATATATGTATGTTTAATGATAAAATAAAAACAGAAACAACATGAGTTGGGAATGCACGTCGTGAATTCGTTGCATGCCAAGCCGGGACACGGGCTAGGGTCAGATGTTTATCTTAAACGCCTGTATCACCCACCGGAGACACTTTTTTGTAACGTTATTATCGATGTGAAATTTTATCTTCGCCTTATTTCCACGACGCTTTAATATTAAAACAGATAAGGATTTAATTAATTAGAATTCGAACATTAAAAAATCGATATCGTAATGCAAATTTCGTATTCATATCGAATTTTATTTGATAAAAGCAATGCGTAGTTGGCACATCGCCTAGAAGGAATCTCTGCGGTATTAGATTACCGTTCGTTTCTTAAGTGCGCGCTGCTGAGAAAACAAGCTTTTTAGAAATAGCAAGAGTGATGTGACATCTGACACACGCGGCCTTTACACTCGGGATGTTCAAATGGCATTAGGTGAGTTTGGAGAAAAAACAATTGCGGGTCATTTGATATCGAGTTCCCGCTGACGCTACGGCTATTTATGAAAATTAAAACGGTTTACGTAAATCGATACTCGTTTTACGAGACTAATGGCAGTGTGATAAACACGACATCATTTGAATACTTTCTGCACCTTGTTTGCGGGAATGAATTAAGCATTCATTTATAAGGTCGTCGGTTTTTTTAAAGTCATTTATCGGCGATTAAATGATAGTCAACATAGCGAAGTTATTAGCAACAAGTGCTGTTTGTTTGAGGAAATATTAAATTTTGTATAAGGATATTAATATGTTCATAAGCTGCTGTGTTTATAATTTTAGCTCAAATATTGTTATGCTATTATCGAAAATAATTCAATATTACGTTAATCGAAGTTTAAATCAATCGTTCCCATAAGCGAATAAGATAATAATGAATGGCTTAACTTCGAAGTTTGGGACCAATATTCGCGTGTAAGCTAGATTCTCAAATTTAGTTGATTTAATTGATATCATTTTCAAAGTTAATATTTATACAAATATTACGAATCGAATCAATAAAAGTCATATCTTAAGAATACAAAATAAACCTTTTTAAAACTAAATGAAATAATTGTTTGAAACGTAACATACGTATAACAAAAACAGGTTGAAATGAATGCAGTATGACGTAATTATTCACATTTTTTTATCGCACGAAATCATATACCTTTCAGACGTAATGAGCATTGTTTAATCGCTTAATAGCTATTATGGAACGAAGCATATCCGAGTTAATTCAATCTCCAATAGACAGACGGCTAATGAGCGCCCGATGACTAGCGGTTTGCTGACACTATCGTCTCCTTTCAACACGAACGCACACCATGTTTTGACTGACCTATAAACTAATCGTTACATTCAATAATATCTAAATTCTCAACTAGCTGCAATATCGATATCTATGTATAACTGTACTATATAATAATAGTATTCCACGGCTAATAATAATATTAAAGTACCAAGACTTACTGCATCCTGGATGTAATGCAACTATCACATAATAAATTATTATCATTGTCACTTAAAGTAAACACTGATTGACGACTCGAACGATTCTTCGAAAACCGATTTTCTCTCGCATATTTAAAAAGGAATTTCGTACACTGTATAATGATTTATGACCTCCCTTTATCCGAAACGTATTTCGAATTAGAAAGATATATTAATATCTTCATTTTTTCCACTTCTCAAAGAATACGGCCCTTGTCCCGTGAATACAAAAAGAGTACGTCGGGTCGGCGCATTCGGCGCCCAACGACCGTGTGACAAGGTGCTTTATGCGGACGATTATGAGCAGACCGAATAATGTTCCAATACCCGATAAATATCTGCCAACTCATACAAAAGCATCCCAATAATAAAATAAAAATATAATAGTAAATGTAGCAACAACACGGGCCACAAACTGCACAGTCATATCTCCGCTGGTAAATATAAATTAAATGAAAACGTACGGCGTGAGAGGAAGAAAGACGGCGAGCGTGTAACGAAAACAAATTAAAAGTGATCAATGTTTAAACTTGCACTTACGACCGCGCTGACGTCTTGCGGACTTTATGTCTCTGACTTATACTTACCGTACTTGTATGAATAAATTATTATCTATATTAATATTATAAACATGAAAGTAACTGTCTGTCTATCATCGGTCTTTCATGACCAAACCGGTGGACCGAATTTGATGAAATTTGGCATGACAACCAACACCCTAAAACGCAAGTAAAGCCACGGGCGATTGCTAGTATTCTATAGTTCGTATTGGTGTGTAGTTTCGTAGGATTGTTTTTTTTTTGTTACAGGAGAATCAATGAATAATAAAAAATCTTTTCTCTTATTTTTACTGGAAAATTGTGAATAACGCCTAAGTCCATTCCTGGTAAAACTAAATGATATAGTATCACATTTGCCCGTCTGGCAATACAGAAGTAAATTAAACTGCAAGGGCCATTGTTCTCGCGGAAACTGTGAAAACACCATGCGTCTTGCTCTGATAACTATCAGTTGAGAATGTGCAGTAGAGATATTTCTATCCAACGATTCAGAGAGAAATGGAAAAGTATACGATATTTTATTTTTAATTTACAAACGATGAAGCAAGTTTGTGACCTTTGATAATACATATTAGACTGACTCTGACATTTAGAAAAAATGCTCGAGCAGTGTTGTGTGGCGAATATTCGAGTTAGCGGAACTTTTCGGATTCTGTTCTCAGAGCATAATGTTGAATAATACGGTGCGATACACCTGCGTGCAACGGAATGACTACAAAACGACAAGCAAGCGGGTTCGCTCGTCAATCCGTCCGTCAGGCGTTTTGACAGCCCTAACCGGCATCATCGCCGGGACCCGAGAGATAAAAAATAGCCAGAAATACATCATAAACAACATTTTTATTTGACGATAAAATATGAAGACAGTAAAACACAGAACTTTGAATTTGATTTGCAGTTACAGCGTTTAATTCGAACGTTAGGAATACAAAGGAAATTACGTTTCATGAATAAATAATTATCGTATAATCAAATAAGGTTTATTTTCAAATTAAATTAACATCAAATTAAATTAAATTGCCGTTAGAATAAATTAATTAAATTTCAACATGGTAATATTAATAAAGCCGTGCTCGTAAAAGAGGAACAAATTAAAAGATATTTTTAATTCAAAATTATAAAGCAGTAGATTTAAAATGGTTAAACATATGGACAATATAATTCTGCCGTGTAACATGATTTGTCCAATAAATCGAATGAATTATGAATGTGTATCGTATCTGTTATATCCACTCAACACCCACGCGGGCTCGGATTTCAGCCCCTGGGCACGTTTTTGGGACAAACGATTACTTTTAACGAATATTAATAGTCGGTTTTGTTCTTATTAACGTTTTGTTGTTTTCTTTTACGACGCGCCCACATTCTTGGGATTCATATGAGTCTATTTTGTTGCTAATACTTTTTAAAACCATAAATGTTAAGTTTTATCTCGTTGTATTTTTATTGTTTTGCTACCTATAATTTAGATCGACTATCAGGTAGACATGCCTTATTTATACACTGCGACCACTATTAAACTAGACTATATCAATTAAATAATTTATTAAAAACTTTTAATGCGCTGTTAATTATTTTAAATAAGGTTTTGCGCAACGAGATCCCGGGATAAGTATTTGCACGGTCACAACTTGTATTTAATGAAAAAACCTTTAATTTTATATTTATTGGTTAGTATTCGTTTGCTTAAGCCGCACATAATTATTATATGATTATTGGCTCAAAGTTTGTATGGATTTTATAGAACCAAAGTCTAACTTATGTTTAATTTTTTTTCTGTTTGTTTGTAGGTATACAATTAATTCTATGTACAAACATTATATTGTATTAAATACAAATCAATTCTAATATTATAAATGTGAAAGTAACTAATAAACCGCTGAACCGAATTTGACCAAATTTGGTGTGAAGCAAATTTGAGCTCTAAGGAAGAACACAGGCTACCTTTGTAGCCTAACACGTCACAATCAAAAGCCTAAAACGCGAGTGAAGCCGCGAGAAACAACTAGTTAGCAAATAAGATGAGTTGTGGTTTATTAATTAATATTCATACTTGTATGTCGAATATCAAAGCGTTGTCAAGAATTAAAAACGAGCGTTTTGTCTATGACGCTGCGCAGATTTCGACGCAAAAAGAAGTAACTAAACTGTCCATTGTCCTCTTCTTATTGTCATGTTAACATTTCGATTGTTATCCGATGCTTGTCTCTGGATTTCGATCGAGACTTTTTGGTAGTGTAAAATGTCGAGAATTTGTCTCAAAAACCTATCGTCAACGCAGAACGTGTTAAGATGACGCTCTTTTAGTTTTCGTTTTAACATCAAGTTGAAAACCGCGTCATACTACTAAACACCCCAGACTTTACCAATGTTACTTTTATAATTTATCTTTTATGAGAAATTTAAATATTTTTATTGCTCTATATATCTTGTTTTATTTAACTATTTGTTGTATATCATGACTTTTAAACTTTAATAGGACTCTTTTTGACTCGTTGTTTTTCATCTAGCTATAATTCCAAGCACCTCAAGGGTCCCAAAATGGATTTTTATTATCAACTTATTTGGTTCAACGTTATAGAAAATACATAATTTGTTAGATTCCTTCGGAAATCTAGGAATATAACTAGCGTTGGAACATTTACGCATTACTAAACTTCATTTCATTCAATGTTTACAATACATTATTTGTGACATAAATCTCCACGTCATCATGATATTATACTGAAATCCAAAGTGGTCTTACTTTACCGAGTTCTATTTTTAAATATCGTTTTAAAATAGCCGATTTAAGGTCCTTCAACAATCGATGTCTTGTACACAGTACATACTACCTACATACATATTAATAGCGACAAGGTGTCAGTGAAAAAACACATGAATGATGCAGTGAGACCCTCCGCCGTCGCCCTACAAGACGAAAGAATTTCGCGCAGTTAGCTGCCTCAAAGAGAAAAGAGTTTTTCTCGTCACATTGAAAACACCTGATAGCTCATTTCATTTAACAAGGAAAGCTACTATTTATATCTAAAAACTACGATTCGAAAAACTAAATCACACTTTATAATACGTTAAATTTTCGCAACTATGTTTTGTAAGCAACGTTCGAATATAAATATTAATTAATTCTGTAAAACGCTTAGTATTTTTTATGATATATTCGTTATGTTATTCATTTTATATTACAGAAACGTTTCTGTCGTTATAAAATACAAGCCGAGGTAGTAAAGTGTCAAAAAGGAAGGATGGTAATAAGATAGAAGAGCAAAAGAGGCGTAGGTAGAGTCTGCGCCGGCGCATATGCGCGCTCGAAACTATTGTTAGTACCTACACTGAGATCGCACACAATTTATGTTGCTTTGGCACCAGCTCTTTGTACTTGTAACATTATAAAATAGAAATGTCTATGAATAGATCACATACAGCTCCTTCTGTATTTGAATTCAACTGTTATAGTCGAATAATGGCACTTCTGTTCTACGAATGAATATTAATTAAAATACATATTATATAATAAATCTATACATATAATAAAATTGGTATATACACGGTACATACGTATACCAAAATCACATTTTATAATTATTTTTGTTCGTCTGTCTGTCTATTTGTTCCGGCTAATCTCTGGAACGGCAGGACCGAATTTGATGGGACTTTCAATGACAGGTAACTGATGTAATATGGAGTAATTTACTTTTATTTTAGAATTATGTATAAAATTTTATCTCCGCCCGTGTGAAGCCGGGTGGGACCGCTAGTACATACTTAATAATTTCGTTACCATAGACATTGTCAAAGAAATATTTCTGGAATACGTGGGAAATATTCGTCGTTATATAAAAAGTAAATTTCTAGTGATTTGCATTCGATCACGTCGCTTTTTGTGGACATCGATTGCGATGTTACCTTCACGGTGTTCATTATTTCTTGCTATATAAATCAACGATAAAATATGAGGATTAAACTGGAAATTACACTAAATCACATGCATCGATGGCGAATGCGATATAAAAACTATGAAGAAATATTTATCGATGGTAAAGTGTTCTTATCTGTTTCTATTTTATTCATTATTCATTAAGGGGAGATCGATGCGGGTGGTTGAAGTAAGCACATTACGATTAAGCAAAAAACAAACCTACACCATCTCGGTATAACCGCTATAGATAACAGTGTCCATGTATTTTTCATGATGGCGTCGTTGAGCACCGCATTAATCAGTTTACTATGGAAACGAAATTAATCATAAATTTTCTTGTCACTTGTCCATCTCGAATGATCGGCGATTAACTGACGATCGTCATAATTAAGTGTCGCCGTTTATTTCACTCGAGTCAAGATGGCCCAGTGGTTAGAACGCGTGCATCTTAACCGATGATTGCGGGTTCAAACCCAGGCAAGCACCGCTGATTCATGTGCTTAATTTGCCTTTATAATTCATCTCGGGCTCAGCGGTGAAGGAAAACATCGTGAGGAAACCTGCATGTGACAAATTTCATAGAAATTCTGCCACAGGTGTATTCCACCAACCCGCATTGGAACAGCGGGGTGGAATATGTTCCAAACCTTCTCCTCAAAGGCCTTTAGCCCAACAGTGGGAATTTATAGGCTGTTGTTGTTGTTTATTTCACTATATATATTGTCAATGTATTGACGAAGAGTAATTTTAAATGCTATTCAATGCAGTGGAGACGGTTCGCTCACGAAAGCATCCGTTTCACGGCGACGCAGTTTTTATTCGCGCTCCGATTCTCTGTTCACACCGTCGCCGATGACGTTTAACGAAATTACAATTCATCGGAATGAACCGAACGTGTTTTTGTCGGCTAAGAGTTCGGTTATTTCTTCAATCAGGTGCTAAAATCTGAACCGAGTGCATCCTTTGAATCGTATAGTTAAAGCCAGCCATGATTCGCTGCCTTTGTCATTCAAATAGCACCGGGGCTCAGTATTTATACCGAGTTACGTATAAGCAATGAGCTCTCGATGTCGTCACCTCGACTTGTTGTCAAATATACAACGAGGGGAAACAGTGACAATGGAGATAAAAACGTAAACCGCTTAGCACTTTTATTTCTATATACGCGACAATATCACGTAACTGAGCTGCTGAGGGTAGCGAGCGATTGGTTTGTCTATGTGTACATGAACTTGACGTTTGTGCGTGTGTGTCTGTGTGTGAAATAATACGTTAAGATCTGTTTGTGAGGGTCGCAATGTATCTATGATTATAAAACGCCACGCCCCTGCAGGCGTCTAAAAAGATTCTATCTTTAAATGCGTTCTTTTTTTAAATTAAATTTATCAGAATTATCATGCATATATATGAGTAAAAAGCATTTTATATTTTGACAGCGTCATTGGACTGATATTTAATAATAAATGATTTATATACAAGTCGATTAATGACATCTAATTTTCTTTTAATGAACCTTATGAGCGTTTTATTATATCTTATTCGGACACAAAGGCTCGATGACAAACGACGTGAAGTTTAGGAAGAGCTGGACGAGTCCCCTCAGTATGTGACGCACACATTTGTATTATCATTGTTTGTTATATTTTTTATACAATTTATCAATCCGAGGCAGATGGCGACCGGATCACATAAACACCTTTTAATATTCACCCAACGATTATAGGGTTGCAATATTATCACATGTGATGATAAAATGGCCGAACGTTTTAATGGTAATAAAGATTTCAGCTATAATTACTGTACATCAAAATGTTTAAAAAACTACATTCAACATTTTGCAAAAGTCACAATATTTGTTGATAATACAATTGTTATGATAACACATAAGAAATACTATTATAATGTACTTTATTTAAATAGACTTATACATTTGAATAGTCTTTATGCAAGATTATATAGAAATCCTGCTTGAAACTTCTCCTAATTTACTTATTGTTTTTTTTTCTCCGATAATATCTTCATATTATCGGAGAAATAAAAATATGAATAAATACAGTTAAATTTTATTATTAAACTGCGTAACAATCAACACATATGTGTAATAAAATGACTCAATATTTAAGTACACTTTGAAAACACTTACTAAATTATATTCGATCAAAATAAAGGCAATGTCGAATGAAAGCTCATATTAGGGATTTATTTTAAAGATGTATAATGTGTGTGTAAGGTATAAAATTGTCTAAATATAAGTATTAAATGCAATTATGTGGTCACTATTTACTGACCGAAAGTCTTATAAAACTAAGTCAGTGTATAAAATATTAGTATGTAGTAATATATATCACATACATTTATTTATCGACTTTAATGCTTCAACGACGTATTTCTTTCTTTTAGTAGAGTATTCCGTTAAAACGCACTTAAACGTACCGCAGACGAACAATCGTAAAATGACAAACACTTTAATGCGACATTGATCATAATAATTATAACATTTCTAGAATACGAGAATTAAAATATCACAAACTGGTGAGGAGGTTGTAACATTTTACGAGTAAGTTGCAGAATAGCATCGCGCTGGTATGCTTAAACAAATCAATCACTGCTTAATTTGTTTATATGTATAGAGTAAGTGTATATAATAAATATCCTGGTCTAGTTAAAATAAAAAAAATAAAAAAATATTCTATTCCAAATTTGAATACAGCGCATTTAGCTTTCATTGCACGCATATGTTTAGTTAGTGGCAATAAACCGGGAAGAGCTGCACTCGACGGGTGCACACAATACCGACCACAGGGGCGGAGCGAGAAGGGTTCCGCATTGTTTGCAAAATATTTTGAAAGCGTCATTTTATACGGCATATTAGCCAAGCGCTGCATTTGATCGGGGGTCGTCAAGGAATCATATCATCATTACCTTCCCTTGATGCGTCTATCGATCAACAAAAAAAAACAATTGGGAAAACCCGAATCGGAATACGTTGTGTAATAAATTTTTAGCTAGTATTATAATTTATGTTAAATATTTCTATAGGCTATTATTTTAAAGTTGCAAGAAATTTTGCTAATTATTGACAGCCTTTGATAATTAATTGTTGTACACATGTAACCTATATTCTCTATCTATATTCTCTGTACAGAGGATACTATGATGTCAAAAACAGCGCGAATGTCCTAATCAGAAACGTCCGAAAATTCTTACTAATCAAGTTTTATAATTGGTTATTGAGTTGTTACGTTTAATATTTAATATACCATACAAAAATTTTTTTTTGTTAAATTAAAAAATATATTTCTAACAATAGCTATCTCTAATAATAAAGCACAGGTGTAAAACTTATTTCAAAACAAGCTCCATAGCAGTGCTTAAATGAAATGAAGTAATCGTCGCGATGTGGGCGGAATGCGCGCGCGCCGCCGGCGGTTTGACGCGACCCGAGCCGGCCTCGAGGCAGGCGATTAGTAACACTGGTTTATTTAGCAACTATTAATGTAATCCGATGTTCATAATTATAACATTTATTTTATAATTGTACGTTTCGTGATCTTTTCTTCTTCTATCAACTAAATTAACCTATGGAATTTGTCGATTTTGAAAGAATACAAATATTTCCTAGAAGTAAATACGTATCTCATGATCTAATATATAAGATGTGTCTAAAACAATTTAAGTGATCTTTATAGTATGGAGACGTAGACAATTTCATTAATTAACATCAATATTTTCAACATAAGTTATGGCTTCATAAGAAATTAAAAATATGTAATTATTTATTTTATTTTAAATAATTTGAAAAGCGGTAATTAATGGATCAGCCCGGCTTTGTTTGAATAACACTGAGTTAATTTTTATCTAGTCTTAATAAGACGTATAGCGTTAAATTATATAAAACTGTTTGTTTGAAGTAATGATCCAATTCTAAAAATATTTTTCTAATTATATGTTAAATGTTCTTTATTAATAAACTTTATTTTCGTGCGAACCCGGAGCGGGTCGCTAGCATTCAATATAGACAAATGATATAACCTATAGATGTGAATCGCTTAAACAAATTGATATGTTACAAAGGGGCTATAGCAAATAAATTCTGCTACCGAGTTCCAAACACGGTGTCACGTTACCACTGGAACGTGTTTATAAAAATATCAGTTTCACGGAAGATGACCAAGCATCGCCACTGAGCCTCGATGCTATCAGAAAAGTCGATTCAATGTTGCCACATACAAGTTTTACCCTAATACAAATGTGTTTTACTTGATACTTTTAAACTTTATTGTATATTACGTTAAAATAAATAGATATATATGTAGTTTTAATGACGATTGAATTCATTTAGATTACATTTTGTTTGATTTGAAACCTCAAAGATTAGATTTGTTTCCAAGGTCCAAAACATACCGATTTGAAACATTTCTACAGCGAAAGTATTTATTGAATAACACGCATTATAGTTTTTTTGGATATCAAAGGTTACGTGTTTGTTTTGGTTTCATAATTCCAAATACCAAACATCACGTTTATTTTCAAAATCATTAGCTTTCATTTACTTTAGAATAGTAAATTTTAATTGCTAATTTATTTAAGATTTTTATGTTTGTATACTGATATTCTTTCCGAAGTGAGTTGACCGGTTCAACGTAATTATTTATGATTTTATATAAATTTCTTTAGTTCCATCTACAGTTAATACTACAGATGATAAAAAAGCGTAGTGTTACCGTAAATAAAATGGATAAAATTGACTACGGCATTTAAGTTGAAAGATAGAAGGTTTTTCTTTGTAGGTTCTATATTCCGAATAAGTGTTTTACAATTAATTAAATCCTCTAACATGACACGTCCAAATTTCTCAAAAGATCCATATTTTGTAAACTTTAATTTAAATAAAATGACCTCGGATAAATATTAAAGCAAAACTTGTTAAAAAGGAAGGAAAATAAATTTGAATTAAAAAAAAGTTTTGTTCTTGTAATCACTTCTGGTATACATTGATTTTACTCGAATTAAAGTTCATTTATTAACTTCTAGACATTATTATGCGTACCTCGTTTTCATATCAGGGATCTAAATAAAAAACAACTCTTTATTGCATGTTGCCCGATCATTAACATCGAAATAAAATATATGTTTTGCTTCAAAGTCTGTGACCCAAAAATATTACTAAGTCTCATTTAATTTTCTGTATCGCCTTAAACTGAAATGACTTACACGCAATTTTGATTTTTCGTCATATAGATTAGATATAAAATGTAATTAATTCGGAATGTAGATCGACCGAGAAAAACTGACAAGAATATCAGTAGTTTCTCTCTCATACGGATTATTATAGAGTTGAGTTTTATCATTTTTTATTTTATGTATAGCTAATTAAGATGGTGGGTTGACTTCGAATAACTTATAAAATATTTAGTTGTTTTTTGACCTACTATTGTATTCCTAATATTGCGCTCAACTAATTAGTGTTATTATAGCTCTAGACTCTCAGTTCTTAACGGACATTCAGGATAATTTATAGACACCCATAAAACAATTCTTCAAACTTCGCCACAAAAAAAAAAAAACTTTTCTATTCACGGACCCGTATGAGATAATAGCGGACGGGGGCACAGGACAAAAGTTTGAACGCAACACTAGACAGTTATAGTCCAAAAAAATATAATAGCAGATGTCCTTACATTTCGACAGGCCAAACGAATTCCTGGACCAATACTCAAAAGTCGATTTTTAAAGTTTAAGTATCAATACATTACTTACAATGCTCTAGCGTGCGAGGGAGACGAACGCGAGGAAGCGAGTCGACGGAACTGGACATTTTAATTTATGGCGCATTTTTTTATTCCACTGTACACAATACCGATGAATCTTTCTACTAATAATAAATTGAAAATGGAGTTCTGTCTCGAACGACTTTTGTCGATAGACCGTACCGAGAAACGGACTCCACAAGATGACCATATTATTATGAATCGCCGTTACTATACTTTGTTTGTGCCCAAAATGTGTGACATGGATTTTTTTAAACGATCATTTGTATTAAATACTGATGTCTTTGTGCTGGTCCAGTTATTGTTGAGGCGTGCCTAATATATCGCAACAGAGAGCATCTGTAAAGCCTCAGCGGACAGAGACAGCCGCGGGGGGCGGTTGATTATGAATTAATGAGAAATGAAATGTTTTGCCGGATCAAGATACATACAATCGAATGGCGTCGACGTCTTACTATGCGATGACAGTTATTGGTTATAAATTTTAGATAAACGGGGTTTATTATAGCGAACTCATAAAATTATTAGATTTATTAAATGTTTAACTAAAAATAAGAGGCGAAAAAATGATGCCTACTAATAGTTTAAAATCTAATTATGATGGAACCAATTATTTTATGATTTATGATATTTATATTATAATTATAAGAACGATTAGAAAATAATTAATTGGACTTCTTACCTGTGTGAGTTCTTTTGTGTATCTTGAGATTTTCAGATCTGGCAAACACTTTGCCGCAACCAGGGAAGGGGCACGGGAAGGGCTTTTCCCCCGTATGAACACGTATATGATTCACTAACTTATACTTCGCTTTAAATGGCCTCCCATTCCGTGAACAGCCTTGCCAGAAACAAGCGTGTGTCGTACACTCGGGTCCACCCACGTGCTCCACTGTTAAATGCGTCACGATTTCATGCATACTCGAGAAGAGTTTGTTGCAGAGTTTCCTAGGGGGAGGCTGTTCGGGATCTAGCCATTGACATCGCATGTCACGTCTCGGCGGAGCGCGTACGTAACGGAGGAATGCATGCGGCGCATGTGCATGTGCGTGTGGAACGAGCGGCGGAGCACCGCTTTGGTAGTGCACATCTCCACGCCAATCCCAGCTCTGCTCCAGAGGTTGTTGGGGAAACAGCTCGCCGCAGCCTCCATATTCTCGAAGGTAGCCTGGTTGGTAAGAGTGCAAGGGGTACGGCTGATAGTGCGGGGGGTGGTGCGGTGGCGGCGGATGCGGTGCGGCCGCCCGATGTTGCGGGCCCACACCGCAGGCCGGCTGCGGTGACATCTTCAGCCCGTAGGAGGCGAGGTGCGCATGATTGGTTTCGAGGAAGGCGTTCATGGCGGGGGTGGCCGACACCGGCGCATAGCCCCATTCGCCCGCCACCATCCACACGGCGGGATGACCCCGCTGATGACGTTTCCGTTAAAGTGATGGTCAAAAAGACCGTGCAGGTTCGATAGTTTAAATGATCTCTCAGTATCTTTACTTTTTCTTACATTCTTCGATATCTTAACGATGACCTGTTATAAAGAAATAGAATATGGTTAGTGAATTAATTAATACGCTTTAATAAAATTAGATTCGCTCTAAAATTCTTCGTATAAGTAGGGTAAAATATGAATCCAATCCAAAATCAAGGTGAGCGTAACCTCTCGGGACAAATTTAAGGCCATTTCTCAAAATGATAATACACATTCGAGCACCCATAACCGGCATCGAACATTTATTTATAATAAAAAAAAAATATGTGAGGCAGGTACTTTTGGACATTAAATTAAACTGTGGGTAAATTTATAGGACACTTTTATACGCCTGAGACAAAAATTCCAATTGTGTTCGTGTATATTTAATTTTAGTTTATTTGTTAGACAGGCCCCAATCTCTTTTATTACGGACTTTAGCATTGATAGTTTATTAAAATAGTTTTATGAATGATAAAACCAGTTTCACGGAGCGACGAACGATCCTAGTTATTCATATCTTTATTTATTAATACTTTAAGTTATATTTCAAACCGAAGCAATTTCCACTTAAATTCCATGTAGGTGTTAAATTTATATTTAAATGATAATATGTATCTTGAGCATCTACGTCACATGCGCAGAATCGTGTCTATATCTGTAAGTTGAATGTTAAATTGATTTTATTTAAAATCATTGATGCTGCTCACCTGCAAACGTTCTTTCTTGTCAGCCATGATAGAAAATTATATTAGGATTGAGCGCACATATTATTCAATAATTAAAGTATCTTATAAATGAATAAAATAAAACTTAATTAAACATAACTTAGTATGATTCGCATATAACGAAAATAAAAGTAATTAAGATACAAATAAATATGTAAGAAATATGTCAAACTAAGTTTTCAAATTTTTAGACAATTATTATTATAAGTAAATGCTGAGACATATTACAGATTTATTATAATATATAAATCAATTTTTAGGTATACTCAAATTGTTAAGTTAATTTGTTGATTCATATACATCTTAATGAACCTATTTCAGTACATATATGAAATTTCAATATAATATTCTACCATACCTATACATTTAAGTAAAGCACGTGGATTATAACCAGACGATCTCCATATTAAATACGAAATAATATTATTAAAGTATTATTTTTATATGTAAGAATTATTTAATACATTTCAATGAATAAACATAGAATATTCAGTAGAGCAAAGTGTTACTATTATAGATAAATATTTACGCTAAGCTTATGTTATATTTACTTATTAAATATTTGCGAAATTCCACCGGTAAATAATATTAAAAAAAATAATGGTTCTGTTTACAAATTTAAATATAAACCTACATAAATCAATTATATTATCTGTAGCATTTTGGAAAGCTAAAGATAATCGCATTATAGTTAATAACTTTGTTTGTGCATTGTTTGGAGTACTTCATCATTTCGCGTGGACCACGTCAGAGCAGAGCGGGAACCTACCTGAGTCAGTTAAACAATGTCATTCGTTCAGATATCCATCTAATCTCTATTATCTATGGCTCCCCGCGGCGGGACCGCTTCATCACAAAGCAACGGGTTGACAGATCTCCACTCGGAGACATCGAGAAATAGGATTACTAAAATTTTGACATTTCGTTAAACAACCTTCAAAGCATTATGCCTCTTAAGTCCTCCCACATTAAGCTATTATCGATTCAAAGATATCGAATGAGATTAAGTCAGTTTCACGGCTGAAACAGCTGCGAAACTGTTTGCTATAGTTTCATGGAATTAACTTTAATCATATTAGATGAATGGTGGTGTTTTGCAGTAATGCGAGGCAGTTGAATCAATTTAAAAGATTTTCCGCCCAGACTGTTGGGACGTCTTGCAAGGGCTTAAACTTTTTATGCAGATTAAAATGAGACTATGAGTTTAATCTCATCAATTCGTCGTTCTATAACAATTTAATCTTTAACACATCATTCGTAATTAGTAATTAAATATGAATTAGGAAATACATAAGATGAAAATTGAATATTGACAGTATAGTATCCGTATTTGGTGATATATTCGGAGAAAATAACAAACACCTCTGTTTTTGTTGGCTCTATATTTGTCTTAGGTTTTCGTGTGAATTTTGCTATTATATAACTGTATTCAATGCATGTATTTAGTGAGTTACGTTATAATTCGTTTTTTTTAATTTTCTTTGGTATATAGCAATATTTCTAGTTCTCTAGTTATGCAGGCACTCTTTGTTTAATCAGAAGCTTAAAAGTCTAAGTGCCGCTAACACTACCTAATTACACCTTCTCAAAACACACTTTTTCTGTACGTTAGGACAACTATAATTATATCAATTCTAATAGTTCATATGTATTCAATAATATGTATTCAATTACGATGATTGTGGAAAACTAAGAAATTTTTGTGTTCTTTCTATCACTCGTGTATTATATAAGTAACAATACAAAGGTATGTATATAGGTACTGAATCTAAGGTTACATTTTGGAGCTAGCTACACATTAATGTTTTAAAGATAGCGGCTTTCAATGAATTACTAATATTGGTTCTTATATCTGTGTTAAGATAATAATCCGGAAAATATGAATAGAATCTACTATTTTACAAAATCATGCGGGTCTCAACCGCAGCTTAACAAATCAAAAATACAAGGCATAATGCTTTCTGTTTTTAGATGTTTGTATACTTTGTGTCTTAGTTTTATATCTAATTAAGTCGTTTTTTTTTTAAGTGTTGCTAATGGAAATTGTTATTGTATTGTTCGTTTGTATTGTAATTTTGTCTAGCTGTCACGAAGTTGGAATATTTATGAACAGTTCATGTCTATGTTAACTGATGTTGTTTTTTATGTTACGATGAGTAGGCATTTTGATATTTTTACAAGAATTGATTTTAAACATGTCCAAATTGTTCTATATATGTCATAAGCACGATTCAATTTAATAAAATAATCACGTATATATTTGACTTAGAACATACATGAGTGTAAAATAGACGGATGACTGATAGAACTGGATTTGATATTATGTGAAAAACCCTATGTACATACATAATAAAACAAAGTACATTAGTTTGTTTCGTTATATCTCTGTAATTCAGTATTATGCGGAAGCTGCCTTATTTTAGAAGTGATAAGTTCTTATTGGAGTAAGCCGTTACGTAACGCGTTACGGCGCAAATTTGTCTAGCTTCATTGTGTCTTGCAGACAGGCAATAATTATATAAATAATTTACATACACAAAATTATAATGTATAATCGGGGTTAGAAAAGGTTTGTCACCTTAAAATCTATTTTCGTGTGCTTAGTGTGAACGATGATCTGACAGTGACATAATGCGTCGCAATGATTTGATGTTTAGATTCAAAAGGTATTAAGAGTTCAAGACTTGATAAAGGAATGAATTTGACTTTCACACTCTGACTGTACATATTCAATATTTGATACTAAGAGTAGCATATCTATTAAAACCAACAAAATGTTATAATTATATATATCCTGTCCATAAATTATTAAAATTATTATATTAATATATATATAAAATTTAAGTAATAACCTAAGCTTTGCTCAAGTAAAACCATTTAGTATTAAATATTTTCAAAATCAAATCAATTTTATTCAAGCAAACTTAACAATGAAGCTATCAACTATGATTAGTTGAAATTACCACATCTGCCCAGAGCCGCCAGAAGATTTTTTTTTTTTAATATTCTTGGCCCAGAGCAATTTGAACACAGTCGACATATACCTACACTATGTATGATAAAGATAAATATGTATACATTATTACAACATAAATAATGTATGTGTTGCCAGTTAAATGACATAGTTTTAAGAGTAAAAAAATTACTTTATAAAACCCTATTCCATATCGGTATAGTTTGTACTTTATGCTATACTAATTGTTTCGAATTATATTATAGATCTAATCAATATGCGATCATTAAGACATTGTAGTGTTATAAACTTAATGTCTAGTAAATATTATGACGGAAAATATTAAACAGAACGCAACTTTAAATAGATTAAAAAAACATAGTTGTACAGTGACATTGTTAGCAAAAAGTTTGTATATCATTTTGTAACGTATAAAATAACATTAGCCTTTTAGTTTTAGCCTTGTCTTTCTATAAGTTCCGGCAAATTATTTCTAAGTGCTTACATTTATAAGCCTTGTTATATTTAAGATTAAAACATTAAATGACTATCGTCCTGAGCAAATGTTTTTGGAATTGAACAACACTTATGCCTCTTCCATATGTCAAAGAATATATTTAAGCAAGTAAAACATGTTAGGTCACATCTAATTAGTAAAACCAAATATCGATTTGGAAAGCAATGATTTTGGTAAATTATGATCTATCTTAAGTAAAAATCGAAAATTTAAATCCCGTTATTTAATCTAGAATCATTTCATTCATTGGTCACTAATTAAACACTACTACCAGTTCGAAAAGAAATTACTCTGACCGGAAAAGAATCAACAAAAGAAACTTAGCGAGTCTTTTTTGACAATTTTATTATTAACATATATTCAATATGAAAAGAAATTGCCATGAGACGACCGTTTCATTCGCAGAGAAAATTGAACAACCATGTACGATAAATATTTTTTAATTTTATTCTTAAAAATTTTGAATCGTGCCAAGTCAAGTCGTTCTGCATATTTTCTTACGCGAATTAAAATGTAAATTTTATTATCTTCTGAAAAAAAGTACTATTATTCATATTAAATAATGTTCAATCCGCATGAAGTAATTTTAAATGTCTATGTTTAAGAAGGAAAATTATAAAACACATTGTGTTCTTTCTTTACCTAATTATATAAACAAATTGAAATTCCACAAGTGTACTTTGAATACTGATTCGAAGACTACAAATATTAATTTTTTAATTTTTTAACCTAGATAGGAAAGGTAGCTGTGTGATCACTATACAGACATTGGTACTTAAAGAAACGTTGACAATCGCACATAGCATAAACGCCAAAATATGTACCTACCTATACCATGTCGTCGTTATAGGTATACCTCGTGTTTATTACACAATTGTTATAATAATAATCATCAAATAATCGATATTTTATGAGTCGAGATGGCCCAGTGATTGGATGGATGATTGCGGGTTCAAACCCAAGCAAGCAGCGCTGTTTCATGTGCTTATTTTGTCTTTATAATTCATCTCGTGCTCAGCGGTGAAGGAAAACATCATGAGGAAACCTGCATGTGATAAATTTAATAGAAATTCTGCCACATGTGCATTCCACCAACCCGCATTGGAACAGCGTGGTGGAATATGTTCCAAACCTTCTCCTCAAAGGGATAGGAGGCCTTTAGCCCAGCAGTGGGAATATACAGGCTGTTGTTGTTGTTGTTGTTGTAGTCGATATTTATGTCAGTACAGTTAAACAAAAATACATGATTTGTATCAAGCAATTGAAATTCTATCTATTGATGTCGCACAAAATAATAACTACCTAAGTATATAAAGTTCGAACTTTGAATATGTCTGATAAGTTTAATCAGTAATATTATAAGTGTGAAAGTAAGTTTGTCTGTCTGTTGCGCTTTCACGGATCGATTACACGCTACTGAATCGATTTTGATGAAATTTGCTACGGTGTAAGATTATCCCATGAGGTTTCAACTTGAGAAAATTTCAATTCAGCCCTTATGGGGGTAAAATTGGGTTGTGTCCTATGAAGCTCTATAAACCACAAGCTCATCTAGAAGCATATATATATCCAAAAACAAATATAATAAAAAAAAAAAAAAACAAAAAAGTGAAACATCATATAAATGTATTTAATTATATATAACGCAAACTTTTTGCTAACTATATATAATTTTATATACACATATTTATCAGCATATAATATACCTAGAGGATTATCAGGACGAATGGAGTTTTTATTCGATAAATATATAAATATACATATCTAATATTAATAAATATTTTAAATATAACCTATGAAATAACTAATTGAATTACTGTAGTTATTTCAAATAAAAATAATGTCATGAATCTAGAAATTATGTTATGTACGTATTTACTCTTTTTTGATAGCTTTAAATATGCTATTAAGCAAATATATTTTTAGTTTTTTGGTTTCAAAACATAAATCATTGCTAAGAGGATTATTCTCTAAAATAATAAAACATATATAATTAATATCCTTAAAAGATTGCCGTCGCCGTCGGGTTGCCTTTTCTATTATATGCGTAATACATAATGATATAAATATTTCTAGATCTGTATATTTATAAATATTATGAATGGTAAAAATAATAGATAAAAAAATATGTTTTGTGAAAAATATATCTCTACATCATATCACTCAATTAAAAAAAAATACAAACGAATTGATAACCTCCTCCTTTTCAATTTTTTTTAATTAATTAAATATAATGGTATCAAAATATTATTTGCATTAAGTTAACCGTAAATGTTAATGCAAATTATCTGATTTGTTGAATGGAAAGATTAGTATAGTTAAATGTGTATTATCCTTGTATCTACAGGCACATAATATTTAAAGATCCAGTACCACGTGTTACAAATATTATATAATTTAGACAAGGCTGTATGCTATAAATACACTTGCCTTTTCCGAGAGGGAATTAGATAAAAAACTGTGTGATAAAATACATAAACAAATCTAAAAGCATTGTATTTGAAATCATCGTCAGTGATAACTAAGAACTTGAGAATGTTAAAAAAATATAATGAATATTACGTGTAGATACTTAATTAAATATTATGATTATATATTAATTTAAGACATACCTGAGAGCAAATACCACGAATCCAGTTCAAGTCAACGTATTAGAACTAAACACATTAACGCTCGGCTAGCTTCGTCTAGCAGCACAGGCGTGGACACTTCACTGAACGTACTATCTACGGTATAATAATTTTCAGTATTCTCATGAAATTAGAGCTACAATCATCGATATCACAGATGGCGCGTCGTTATAAAAATCTTGCTTCGATTTCACAGCCGGCTTCAGTACGAGACCGTGTCTTCGGTGACATCGGTTTTTCGATCGAATCGTCACACGGCGATTTTTTCTCGTAACGTTGAAAGGCTGCGCGACATGTGTCCACCGACTCCGCTGAGGTTCTCAGCATGACTGCGGGCTCCCGCGACGCCGCCCCTCGCCACAGCCGACATACTGCTTCTTAGAAAATATTTTGTAAACGCACTGCGGCCGAAGGCGCGAACGCAGCCCTGCGCGTCGAGAAAAGGGCGGGACGCAGCGAGCTTTTTCACCCAATGAAGTCGGCCCCGAGGCGAAACTCGAGTTGTATCGTTGTCTCTTTCGCTCTCGCGTACGTTACAAGTTAACATAAGAAAGAGCGCTTCGGTGTTGAACGACGAAATGTACAATGAAGAAAATTTCTCGATGTTAGTGTCGTAAAGTGTTTGCTTTATCAGATTTACGTTGAAAGCCTCGCTGTTAGCTACGAGGGCGCTACATCTGGTTATACTTTTTCGCAGCCCGGCCATCGGACTTGTAAGACAAGGATGGCTGGGGGCGGGAAATGTTTCAACTAATGTATTTTCCTGTGGGAAGGAAAACACATGTCGTCGCTTTTAATTTAATACGCATCACGCTGCGCTCTCTTGTAGCTCTCTTGCCCGATGTCCATTGCTTATTACCATTCGAATCGGTAATTCAAAAACTATTCGATTTTAATAATTAATTAATTAATTCTTAACTAAACTACTTTAATATTAAAAACATTTTTTAAACTAATAATCTGTTACCATTCTTGTTACAAATATTTACTTAATATATATAAACTTTTTGTTTAATCTTTGTTTTAATAAAAATATAAATTTGAATTAAGAAATATTTTGACTAGTCTGATAAATTATAAAAAAGGAACAATTATAATTATCTTTTTGTTCCGTAAACTTATGATGCTCGAGACGGTATGTTAAAAGGGACGGAGCGAAAATAATTGTCGTAATTAATTTGATATTCCGGTTTGAGTCTGAACTAATTATTTCGTAAAAACTTGCATTCCACGTGCGACGCCGCGGCACGCCTTCCTGCCAGCGCAGCGGGATTGGTTACTGCAAGGCATGCAATGGTGGACACGCAATTAATTCTAAAAATTTTATTATGAACACCGAAATCAACAATGTTTTATTTATTGATAAAACCGCAATGGAATCGTACCGAGTACGTCCTCCAGAATCGATGCGAAAACGTATGCTTTATTATAACGTCGCGAGTATACATTGTCTCGGTTGTTTAGTCGATTCAGTGCACTTATGACCTTATGGTCCCGAGCGAAATGTTCATCGGACCGCACGAGTCGGTTTCGTGATTAATTTAATATATTTAAAGTTGAGCACTTCCCTCACGCGATCCTTTTTGCGTTCTCCGATTTAACGTGATCGGTGTACTGTAATAGCTTTTTATTCATGTGATCGGTTTTATCGATACTTTTTATCGGAACTGGTTTCGATCATCGCCATAATGGCCACCTCATTGTTAAAACTTGGCCACGTTTACATGTTAGTGAAAAAAATTTACTGAATGGCATAACAATCTCTCCCCCCTAAGGCTTAAACGCTCGACGTCAATTAAATACGTATGTGGTCCTTACATATGTATGTAAAAAGATTTCTCGCTAAATAACTGACAGTGGAATGTCGCAGTTCTCGTGAATGGGGAAAAAAAAGAGTATTTTATGCGGCGTTAGTTAACGAACTATCTCTGAAGAATGACTGAACTAGTGTTAGCATTCCATTGACAAGTTTTAATTAATTAGTGTTGATTATAAATTATTATTAAGAGTTAAAGGTTTAACGAAAATAGCGTTTAAAATGTTTACAGTTGATTATTCTTCGTTACGTAATTTCTTTTATCATACCTATATCAAGTGATATCAGCTATCATAAAGTTGTAAACATTTTTAGTAGAATACATTACGATAACTTATATCTGCTTCGAATGAAAATATCATGGAAAAAAGAAAAATGATAGATTACATTACCTATGAATCTATAAAAAAAATTATACATTTATAAATAAAACGTTTTTTATTAATACTAAGGAGATTAATAACCAAATGGAACCACCCGATGGTAAATGACCATCTGTGGCCTGCGACATAGGCTCTGTAGAAATATACATTTTTATACCAAGAGTGATTGGCAACGTATGGAGTGCTATGTCAACTGTTCTAAGCAATTAAGTAATATGTACCTACTTTTAATTATATGTGACTTATTTTTTATGTTCTAGGTAGGCAGACGCGCAAAAGGGCCATCCTTTTGTTAATGGCCAATCCAGAGGTAATATTTAAGTAAGAAATATTACTTAAATATTAACCTTAATTCGGAACACAAAAATACAAAGTAGGTACTTACTGCTGATTAGCGGTAGAATATCTGATGGTAGTGGTAGTGGTAGCTTCAATTAATTGTAAAATGACGATTCAAAAGTGCTTGTAAAAACGTACTTGCATGAAGTTTATTTTGTTTTTAATTTTTTGATTGATAAGTTGTACCTACCCGGATGGTCCAGCACCTTCCCTTAGTCCTCTAGCACTTGGGGTTTTCATCCCAGCGATCGGTGGAGTGTATGCGTATACACAAGTGACTTAAAGATTATTTCAAGCTTGCCCATTAGGTACGACGAAGATTATTAAAAAATATCTAATATAGTAATAACATTGGCAATGAAGACCGAAGTTTTTTTAGATGGCAGTAATAGGTAAAACAGCGTGCATTAGCGGGGTGATACGCGTACCCCAAACAATATTTCATTAAAATAAATAACGATATTATTTATTTCGTTGTTTTCGAGTGATGCTAGCTACAAATTACTTTGGACAAAGACACTGCGGGACACCGCTCTTATTACGTACAGCTCACCAGATGGCCCTGCATCGAATTCAAACAAAAATGATTGTAATTCGTCTAAATTACAAGGGCTCATACTATATTATTTAATAAATCAAATTTTGTTTTTGCTTAAATATTCTTTTTAATTTAATAGTTAAAACATTTGAAAAATAAAGTCTGCCTTAATAGAAAATCGTGCTAATATTTATTGAAGAAAACGTAAAAAAAAAATATATCATATATCTTGACAGTACAATTATGTAACGTTTTATAATATAGTACATATTATGTATGTTCAATAATATATACAAATTTTCCACGATGATTTATATTAAATGCAATTCTGTCTGTTTAGATATAACCAACTTATAAATGTTTCTATAAAAAAAAACTACTTTATGTTTCGGTATAGGTATAATATTTATAAAATATGTAATACTTTTGTAGATAGACGCGTCTGGATTAAGGCTCGGATTAAACAATACCTCTGTATAACGTATTGTTTATAACATAAACAAACATATTAGTGAATATGATTATTCAAAAGAGCGAATTTCGAATTTAAATATTGACGATCAAAAAAGGTTTTATTGTAAATTTTTTTTTAATAAAATAAATTTGATTTAATGTGAAAGAGTAGTGAAATTACATTCATTTTAAATCCCGTAATCAATGCCGAATTGACTAAGAAATTCGGTTTTTGTATATTTCTTGCATTGCTGTATCTATGGCTTAAGATAAACGTGTTCGTCTGCTTTCTTAAAAAAGAAATTATCTTTCTTTAAAAAAAATAATAATAAAGATATTCGTGACCATTTGACCAAACTATTATAAACAATATTGTGAAAGTTATAGAATTGAACGTAGATTGAGCTTATTGTTTATTCGAAATTTATTAAACGTAAAACGAAACGTAATATTTTCCTCTTCGTTTTATTTTTATATTTTTTATTCGATATTTAAAAAATAAGACGAACATTTATAATAAAACATCATTCGTGACTGAAATGACCGCAATACTTTAAACCGACTTTTTATATTTTACGATCGAATCACTGTTTGCGATAACTATAAATTGAATTTAACAATAAACTCTAAAAATAGCTCCTAAGACTAGACTTGCGTTCAGACTGAGTGTACCATAGATGTGTGAGTTTATAGAAGTACCACTTGCAAATTTTTACTGTATTCGAGTAACTTCTTATAAGAACATTTAAATTGTCGAAGATTAAATGCTCAAAAGCGTAAGAGCATGGAAAATAGAGTAAAGAGAATCATTCTAGAGATTCTGACGAGTCAAATCAAATCAAATCAAAATAAACTTTATTCAAGTAGGCTTTTACAAGCACTTTTGAATCGTCATTTTACAACCAAGTGAAGCTACCACCGGTCCGGAAAGTAGATTCTACCGAGAAGAACCGGCAAGAAACAAAGTAATTACTCTTTCTTTTAACAACGAGTAACCAACTTTACTGTAATATAATTAGTTTACACATCTAGATATAATTGAGTAATAATAAAAGTAGTGATTACTGTTTTAAAATTATACAACTTATCCACAAACCTTACCTACTTACAGAAAATTAGTTTAAATTACCCAATATTTTGTGGCCTCACGGCTATTAATAAATTATTCTTTGAAAACAGATTTTGTCGGAAGAAATGCATTAACTAAGAATCTCGGGTGATGGTGAGAGATCAGCTTTTCATCAGATTCATGATATACAAGTCCAATTTTTACAATATACTTACTTAGCTATATCTAAACAATATTTTGTCCAAAAAGTCTTTTTTCGTTTATTCCAAGTAATGTGTCATAAAATGTTTGTATATAAAAATGGAACTATTTTATTAATCTCTCAAATTAATAATTATTTATTTTCAACACATTCTAACTTAATTTACTTTACATAGTCACTGGCGAGCATATCATTGTGTTCGTTGAAGTCTATTGAAGGAATAACAAGCGAAAAAATAAAGCTCGCGAGAAGTATGATCATCAGGTGACACTGAATTAATGCAATATATACTCATTAATGGTACCTATATTTTTATAGTAATTATTTACTTGACTAGGCTTTGGGCAAGCCCATCGGTCACAACCTATCATCATATATTATACTGACAAGCAAAAATATTTAGTATTCTTCAGCTTGAAGAGTGAGTTAGCCAGTGTAACACATCTAAGTTCTGTTTACGTACACTTGTACGGGGTCAGGATTATTGTGCGGGTTGGTTAAAATTTGCTGCAGCATCAGTATCTAAGGGACTTGGTGACAAGAATCATGTGGCTTATGTATCCGGTCGCCTACCTATAATATATAAAAGAAGTATTCAAATAAGATAATTATACAATTCAAATAAGAATTGGAAATTCAAACCCAAATAAATGTAATTTTAAAGTTACTTTATATTATTATTAAGGACTTATATCGTAAAGTACAATCAATATGACTTTATAAATAATCCACTTTTACCTGTTATGTTTTGTTACGTAATCATTTTATATGACGCGATGTTAGCTACGAATGGAGCCTCTTACGCCTACCTCACCTCTTGCCCTTTGTAACTGTAATTCGTGTAATTAATTCGATGGTAAGCCTGACCACGGGCCCATGACTCATGGAATTGATGCCCCCTATGAGTTCGCCGACGGTATCCCATCTGATCGACTTTTTGCTGCCACCTTTCAACTGAAATTAGATTCCGATTCGTAACGTTGTCATTCGTTTCTGTCTCTTCGCCTCGACAAAAACAATCTCAAAGAGAAAAAAAAAATACATTATATTTGTCAACAAACGTTTTTAATTCCGAACCTGTTTTTAGAAGTTTCACATTTATTTATTGTAATTTATATTTTTGTATAAATACACTAAATTAGAGAAGATTTTTAATGTGCTGTTTGAATACATTGGAAGTACATTTTTATACTGTTTTCTTCTGAACTATAATTTTTGCGAATTAAACTTATTTTTTGACAAAATAATATAAACAATTTTACAGGTTTTTGTTCGGGCCTTAAAAACAATTATATAGGTACTAAAAAGGTTGTAATTAAAAAAAAAATAAAGCACTAATAGAATCAAATAAACGAATGCGCTGTTTGAAGCGTATTAATTACTTAGGCATATGTGGTAAACCATACTAACCCCCGCGGAGATCGCAGGAAAGCGTACCCAAGAAGCCTCATACAAGCGTACATGATAAGCGATAATAATTTAATATGCCATTTGCTCAGAACCAAATTGAGCAATTTATACACATCTTTCGGCGCCCGCGCATCATCCGCCGGTGCGTGTGCGATTTAATGAAATCTTGTTATTCAGTTACCGAGTTCAGCGAGTAATTAATAACTTTTTAACGTTATTTATTAACGTTATTTTTACTACCGTGCTGATTTTTTTTTTATATTAAGAAAAGTCTAAATTGATTTTATAATGAGTTTTTATTTATTCCTTTACACTACTTAATGTTCCGTTATTTACCGAGGTTCTTTATTTAAATTAAATTTTTCTAATATTGTGCATGTATTATCATAATTACGGGTCGATTTATTGTTTAATGTTATCGTTTAAATCTCTCATTGAGTGTAATTCAATATGAACTATATAGGGTTTCGTAATCCTTATATGCCTGTACGATTAATTGATGCCGACGCTCACTCATCTCACAGCTTTTTAATAAGAAATGTAAGTCATTATGCTGGTCTATTATTGGGATATTTTAATCAACGCGATCGATAGAAGAGTGTACGCATAAAAGAAGGTAATTAATAATAAGAGATTGACAGAGCAGGTCGGTGTTGCCACATGCCGCGGCAAAAACCGAATGGAAATGGAGCGATTCGAAACGGACTCGGATATAAAACGATGACGATTGCACCGTCTCAGCCCTTTTTGCTTCGAATTCAACCCGAAACTTCGATGATTTGCAGTAATCAGATACAACACATCAACCCATATATATGTACATTTGCTTATTGCTTTAATCTATATCAATTACGATAAATATGCATACGAAACTTCTATTACTAAAAATATATGCCTTAATTTTCCTTATTTAATTTAAGCACTTATAACAACATTGTTTAATGAAATATAATATTTATACGGAAGTGTGTTTAAATAAGTAATATATAGTGTATGCAGAGTGTAGTGGTGAATCTATCGTTGAATACAAAGACAAGTAATTCAAGTAACGGCTTGAGCGGCCAATCGCGCCGCCGCGGCCGCCCACAAAAACACATCAAAGTGCCCGCACCGTCGCGGTAACGACGCGACGAATTGGTTCTCTTTGAGAAATCTTACAATCGATTGAAAAACGAATCATGGATCGGGACTCACGAGAAAGCAGAGCACAACAAATCGCTGTTTAGGTAAGTACTTTGGAATAGTGAGGGAGATTAAGCGGTACTTGAATTTTTTACCGATCGACTATTCATATTATTATATAATATTTGTATACATTTTGCGTGGTTACTCAATGATATTACAACATATCATAAAAACCATAGCAATATAGTGATCATAATCTTAAAATCAACGACTCCGACAATTAAGATGTAAGGCGTTAAAAAGGCGTGTTTGTTTAAAAAAGTTGTTTGTTTGAAACGATTTTGATGTGACTAACGTTTGTTCGAAATTTGAATTTTTGTTTTGGATTTTCTTTTTATTTAATTATAAATTTTCATCCAAACGTATTTAACGATGGGATAGTCAGTAATACCCATTAATAGTAAAGTAGGTCGTACGATATTTTTAATTAATTTAAGAGATAGGCAAAATCTGTACGTGTGTGTTAGTTGTTATTTTTTGCCTTATTTTAAATCCGAATATGTTATTGTCTACAAAATAATTCAATCCAACACTTACATTCACCGCTGTTTTTTATTAATTATATTAGCAGTAAATGAGACTGTATTGTGTGACCGATATGGCCTCATTTCAATACACATTAGTTAAAAAAGTCTTTACTAAGGAGCCAACAAACGCTGTACACTTTACTTTATTCAAATCCACCGACTCATGTGTGGGGTCATAACAATGGCTCAGAAATTAGGTAGATTTTCCTTTTAAGAAAATAGTTATATTATAGAGACATTTTGCTTTACAAATACACTTTTGAAATTTCACACTCCTTACACGAAACACAAAAGAAACTTTTTGCTGTATAGATATTGTTGGATAGAGAACCTCGGTACTTTCCTTAACGGCGTGCGATAAATATACAGAAAATTACAACACCATTTACTTATAGTTATTGAATTATGTAGTTTTTGAAACAATCAAGATCCGCTTACCAACTAAAACCAATTCTACTAAATATAAGTCTTATTTATAATTACTTTTCTTTTTTATTATAAGTATGTATTTTTTTCTCCAGCAGGTTTGTTAGGTCCTTTCGTTAAATCTGTACTTAACTACGATTAAATTAAGCAAAACTAATAAAAATAGCTCTACTAATGTTTGTATCAGTTTATTCAGTATTAATAAAATATACAAGTTTGTATAAAATTAATATTAAAATAACCAAATTGTGGATTTAGAATAACAATTTATAATCTAAAATCTGTCACATAAGGTAGAGAATCCACTTTTATTTTATAACACAAAAAGTTAATATTATATTTCCATAAATAAAAACATCGGCTTCCAAACTAACTTGATTATTTGAACTAACATGATTGTATTTATAAAAAAAGTTACCGAAATAAGGTGATTTTTTTTTTCGATCGTATAACACTCTCTGAACTCTCTGTTTCAGGTGCAACAGTAGTTTTACTGTATTCGTTCCGCCTTTACAAATTGTGTACAAACACCACGTTATACTTCTGTAAAGATATTTCACCCACGCGCATGTATATTCATATAAAAGAACAAGAATTTTCTCCTTAAATGTTTTAGAATATATATTCTAAAATTAAATGTTGTTTTTATAAATACGTGCTCATAAAAAATGGTACATATTATAAATTAAATTTTATTTTAAATTAATATATTGATATGTGTAAAAAGCGTTATACGAATATTGATAAGCAAATAAATTATTCGAAACTTGATTAAATTATGTTTTATAAGACATTTACGGTGCGTTCCTTCCTTTTTATATAAGTATGATTTTTAAATCAGACTACCCACTGATGTATAAATATTCAAAGAACCAGAAACTTCGCGTAGGCAGTTTATAAAATTAAAACAACGAAATCGATCTATTCGACTTGTTTATTTTATAATAACTTATAGCTCGACATAGCACGCAAATACGAATCTAGTTTTAACATAATATTGCTAGTCTAGTCCAGCTATTGTTTTGTATTAAGTTGTTTTACGAATTTTATTAACTTAACGAATGAATAAATGTATTGTTTAAAAAGTTAGAAGTTAATTATTTTCACGTAAAATAATCATCTATTTATAAATGCATCACAGATGTAAATTTTCTTTTCTTTTCCTCCCACTCAATCTCTGGTAAATAGTAGAAATTTCTTGGGTAAGATATTATGTTCTTAAATGTTTTAAATGTCGTAGTGTCTCATCATTACTGATAAGATATAGCATGGCTGTGATTAGATCTTGCCTTACGTTCAAGCAAAGATGACCTTCCGTACGAGATTGGTAGGCAAAGCTACATACCTACATTGCGTTGCTATATACAAATACATATTTATTATAGAACTTATATTATGCCAGTGTAAATACTGGCACAAGGGACATAAAATCTTAGTTCCCAAGGTTGGTGGCACATTGACGATGTAAGAAATAGTGAATATTTCTTAAAGCTTTTAAAGCTTCATTGTCTGTGGGTGATGTTGACCACTTACCATCAGGTGAACTATATGGTCGTCCGCCAACCTATACCATAAAAAAAATCATTAGAAACATCATATAAATTTATTAATCATTAGAATCTTAATTAAGACATTAAGTCATAGTATTATATATGTGTAATACGATAAGCTATTAATAAAATTACTTTAAAATATTGGATAAATTTATACTTAAGCAGTTACTTTTCAACAACCAAAACATATCCACTAATTACTTCCAACTGTGATTTAATCTATTTTAAACATGCTAGGTTAAATAATTTTCTATAAAAACTGTCTAAAATTAAGCCTTTTAAAATGTTTTTAAATTTTCATTTTAAATCGTTTCCTTAATAGAATTCTACAGTTATTTTTAACTTCATATGTGCTTAATTAATTTTTATCTCACGTCAAAAAAAAAGACATTGATAAATATAACTCAATACAAAATTATATTAACGATCAAAAGCGTAGACTATAGTATTTGCTGATCCTCAGCATGATATAGGCTTGTGAATTAAGTTTTACTTTATCGATATAGCGTTAATAATTTAAATATTGAACAGTAATGAACTTTTTGGTAAAAAACTTTTTGGATATTCTCGTTAGAACACGTCAAATCAAAAATAAAAAAGAAATATTTTAATCTATTACGATATTTTATCTATCAAGTGGTTTTTTCAAAATATTTAATTATTTACTTGAATCTACAATTCTAAACTATTGTTATATAGCTTGTGTGCTTGTACGCGCATTCTGAAGAAACTACTGAACTATTTTAAATAATTTATTTTATGACAGCTATCCTGAGACTGAGTATGGTAATATGTCATGTAACTTCACGCTACGAAGAAAAGCGGGAACTTGTCAAAGATTGCTACAAACTGTTAGTACTAATTTGTGTATGCAACAGGAATTGATAATACTAATTTACCGTCGGTGAAACTGTGCGGAACAGCTATTATTGATTAATTTCATATACTTCGCAACAGGCTTTGACCATTTCTGCCTTCGGCTATATCCTAGCTTACCTATTACCAATATATTTAGATTAACGTATTTATTGCATTAATTTGTATAAAACTTATTATATTATATATTTATTATTCGAATCAAATTTCAATGAAGGGTTTGTTTAGGTTTTTATTGTTGTTTTCTATTGCACGGTTATTCAGTGGTAGAAAGGTTTTTTTTAATGTGAATCCAATTTAAAAACAGCTATACTCAGTACACACTAATGAGTGCGTTTTTCGTACCTATCTAATTTGGTTAAGATTTGTTTGAGAGAATGTCAAAGCTTCGAATTCGTCGAAAAATTGATCAAGAGTTAGTTATTTACTAATTCTTGATCAATAAGTACATACACACACTAGTATAATATAAAGAATCTTGAGTTTTAATCATAGCTTTCACACACAATTAGACAACAAGCTTGGTCCGTTTGCTGTAGTGTGTCAATCTAGCTAACTACCCATATATAATGTAAGCATATAAACCATCCACCAGGTGTTATAAAATAATGTATATATAATTATAAAAAAGTGTACTTGGTAGTAAAGATGACACAATATTATTTATGTTACGAAAGTAACGATATTATTTTGACTATCAACAATATTTCGTTATCTCGCACAGCGATCACAGAATACAAGCAAAGTAATCAGACGTAGTTAATCAGAGGATCTTTGCGAGTCACAGCACTTTGAGCAATCGTTAGGGGATCTTATCGAGATTCACTCAATCAGCCCTATTGATTTCCCGTGTTCGAGGAACCTAATGAAAGGTCCTGCGATTACACATTTAGCGCAATTATTCTTATTATGTAACAGCTTATTATTTATTTTATCTGTGAACATATCACAATACTTGATTTTTGTTCAATTTTCGTGCTGTCATGCTGCTGTTTTACGTGCGTCATTGAACAAAGAATAATTGTTTGTTATATTTGTTTATGTATATAGTTTATTTGTTATAAATTTACTTGATTTTTTAAAGTCCATATTTTGGAATAGAGAATATTATTACCCAATAATTCTATTATCCAATTTTTTTATGATATATGTTAGCGGACGAGCATTGAGCCACCTGGTGATGGAGATAAGTGATAAGAGATAAGTGGTCACCACAGCTCATAGACAATGGCATTGTAAGGACCATTCCTTTCATCACCAATACACCACCGTCCTTGGGAACTAAGGTGTTAGGTATGTCCCTTGTAGCTCTGGTAGAGCTACTAGTAATTTTTTTAAAAGCTATACCTTATTAAATAATAATCAATATAGTTGAATCTGATGCGTTATTATACAAGATATGAATGCAAAGTATATATTATATATATACACCATGGCCATATGACCATTGGCCTCATTTTAACCTCTAAAATAATATGGTAATTTCTTACCATCATGCACTTTAACACTTAGACGAAATTGCAATGTCTATAGTACCTACCTAATTATCTATCCAATAACTATAATCGCGTTTACGAGACAAGTTATATAAATTAAGTTGTCAAACTTTAATTGTTAAGCTGATTATATAATATGGTCATAAAAATATTATCTTCGCGTAATGTCAATATTAATAAATAAAAACTTGAGTCATAATTTAAATATCGATAAAACTCTCAAAACCAAATGGCGTTCTTTATCAATTTAAAAGTTATACCTATACCAATATTATAAATGCGAAAAAAAATCTTTGTCTGTCTGTCTATTGCGCTGTCACGGGTACATCGTTGAATCTAATTTGATGAAATTTGGTATGAAGCAACTTTAAGCTTTACATCAGACAAATTAGGCAGATTACTCAGTCATTCATCATTTACAACAATAAACAATACCTACTAGAAAATAATTTCATGAAATAGTATGGTCCTATTAGGGCGTTTGTAATTTATGTCAACATTTTGGAGGTATTCTAGTGATTATAAATGATGAACAATTTGACTGACTCTTTATATAATACAATAACTAACGTATATATCGTATGTGGTCACAATATTCATTAAAAAGTACTTACATAACAAATTTCATATTCATATATTCATGATATAAATTATTTACATTTTATTAAGCTTATTCCATTATTTACGCTATGTGCGCGAAAATACTTGAGATTTATTTTATAACCCGAACGGTTCATTTATAGTTTATATGATGTGTCTGGCAATTGTTTTTTTTTTTTGGAGAAAAAAAGTTGAAACGAAATTTAATTTGGTGTTTGTACAACATCACACAGCCACGCCCGTCCACGCCCCCATACGCCCACGCGTATAGATCCTTAACAAATTATTATTGATTTTTAGCTTCCATATTGTGCTTAAATTTATTATTAAACTAACAATTGATATAATGGTATTAATCTAACATCGTAAAATATACCTTTTTTAGCATTTTGAGAACAAATTTAATTGTTTAACGGAAGTGATGTCAAAAATTTAAATTACAAAGTCTTTTACGCAAGACAGTTAAGAATTTTTAGCCGTAAAATATCGTAAAAATTATACACGTGTGAAAAGAAATGCTTATTTTTTTATGACTGCATATAGACACGTGCCTAATACCGTATAAACTATAAAGGTATGCATCAATTAAAAAAAGATAATATGTCATTCAAGAAAGTGATGGAATTTAATGTAAGTATTCGCTGCATAAATAAATCGATAAAAAGTATAAATTCTAACGCGCGTACATCACCTTTATGCTCCACACGCGTTACGGTATCATTTTTACTTATAAAATATGTTTATCTACTAAACTAAAAAAAAAGGAAATAGTTCAGAATGTTACAGGCAATAATTGCTTCGCATTTTAGTATAAATTTTTTAAAATTTCTATATCTTGTATTTATACTGAATTGACTTTTTCGTGTAGATATAAGTAGAGTACGAGAGGTTCGTCCAACAAGTTGAGGTTCAACATGTGATACGAACCTCCATACCACTTTTTTTTTAATTTATTTTTCAATAGTGGCCTTAGGCACGTTACGCCACTGCACACTAAAATCCCTCTGGATACGTCAGATTTTTATTCCATTTAGATAATAAGTGTAGAGAGCGCAATTGTGTTTGCTCACAAACTGCAGCACTATATCCTGTGCCTGTTCTCCGTTGAAAATGGCTATCGTGCTCGAAATATTGTAGTAATTATACATTAATATATTTCAATTATATCCATCATGGATTCGCGAAGAAAAATCGATGAAGCTGTTTTCGGAACTTCGGAAGCAGACATAAATAGTAACATGAAAATTAAACAAAAACTCTTTATAGTACACAATTTCTTAGTGGTAGGGCTTTGCGTAAGCCCGTCTGGGTAGGTACCACCCACTTATCAGTTATTCCACCGCCTAATAACAGTACTCAGTATTGTTGTGTTCCGGTTTGTGGCACATTGACGACGTAAGGAACAGTTAATATTTCTTACAGCTTCATTGTCTATGGGTGATGGTGACCACTTACCATCAAGTGGCCCATATGCTCGTCCGCCAACCTATACAATAAAAAAAAACAATATGTGAGCCATAAGCAAATCATAAGGAAAACGTAAACCTAAGGTTTATTTATCTATATTTCTTTTTCGCTTCTATACTATAGGTACATATACGTACACTTATCGCTAAGAAATTCTTGTGTAAAATAGACAGTGCAAAAACAATTGACCTCATTGACGTGAATTACGCTTGTATCGCCTTAACCCCTAGACATCGGTGTAATATCGCTCGTTGTCGTCGTAGAAAGGCACTTATGGCCCGCGCGCGTTTTTCCCGACGTTATGGGCGCCCCTACCGCGCTCCGCGGGGCTCCAGCCGCCCCCACTTAACGCAATTTATTGCAAGAACCTTTAATAAATAAATAACCATGGAAAATTTGATAAAATAGAACTTCGTCGTGTGTTGCTTATTTACCAAAGATGCGTGCAATAAACAAAAAATATATGTACATAAACTTGCCATTAGTGAAATCTATTTTTGTAATATGGCAACGATATGTTTAAGTTAACCGGCGATTAGTTTTATGTTGGTTAAAGTTTGGATAAATGATTAACAGTTGTCAACGCATGTAAGAACCTAACTTATCATAGGTCGCTGGTGAGGCAGTGTAAAAAGCACAAACTCATTAGTACAACCGACCAGGAGCAGAAGAATTAATGAAGGTGAACAATAATTTAAGGTTTAATTAAAAGTGCAGCACCCCACTGCGACGCCGCCTCGCCCGCTCGAATTATTATTTCTACAAAATTTGTGAAAGCTGTAATTTAATAAAACCCACCCGCCTCCCGAACAACATCGCGATGAATTAATAAGATCCCGTAAAATGAGGAACAAACGGATTGTCAAACATTAATGTCAACTTGCTTGTATTGTACTTGATTTATTATTGTTTTCGTCGAAGAAAATGATAATAATAATTTTACTCATGGTAACACTATATGCGTTTGAAATTGTGTGTGATTTCTTTCAATATTCTCGTTCAAAATATATGAATCTTAATCAGAAATTGTTTGTAAAGCTCTAAATTTTATTTGTTTAAGTACCTAGTGCTTATAAGTATCAAACTCATATCTTGCTCTGTGGAGAAGGAAGACAGGGTGACCCTGGGCATGAACTATATTAAAATCTGCTGCAACCTATGTATCCATCAAACCCGGATTTTCACGGGATGTGCCCCAAAGAAACTTACTTCTTAAAAGTCTAATTTAAAGTATTTTTTCTTTAAAGATTAGAAACATTCTCAGACCCTTATGTGATAATATTGAGAAAAATTAAATAATTTTCAATCAATGAAATTTTTTTCAGCAGTGCTTGTATTGTAAGTAAAACTGGTTATTAACTAACAAGTATAAGAAAATGCGATTGTAGCAAATTTTACAAAACGCATACTATTTTTTTTTAATTTTAGTAATAATTCATATTTATCATATTTAAAGTATGTTACGTTTAACAATAAATGCGTTTTATATTATAAATTTAATTACTTTATTAAAATATTTTGCATTGTTTCACAATATAGCTGATGTATAATTTATTATATATATCCTGACGAAATTCCTCTTCATCATTCATTCGTCAACGAATCGATTATTTTTTTAATAAAATCAAGGTAACTTTGGTCTGCCATGCTATTTGGTCGAAACGGTGATTAGTTCCGTGTAAATAAACAAGGGCTAAAATGTAACGTTCCATGTTTGTAACTTCACTAAATAATTGCTTAATGATTCACCTCGCGTACATTCCTTCATTCATTATTTGACTCCATTATTACCATTACCAAAAAAGCTGATACACCTTCTGTCTCAAACTACAGGAGTCTCATAAAAAAAATACATATTAATTTCCTTGATGTATCTCTTTAAAAATTTCCTACTACTCACATCCAAACTTAATACTTCTTATTCTCTGTTGTCTGATAATCAATCAGTTTCTTTGGAATTTTTGTCATAGAATTGATTCTCAAAGGAGAATGTCAAACTGCGTTGAGGATTTTTTTATTTATTTTTATGGTATAATAATATGGTATGGACGCTGTAAGAGATATTAACTATTCTTTACATCGTCAATGTGCCACAAACCTTGGGAACTAAGATGTCATGTCCCTTGTGCCTGTAGTTACACTGGCTCACTCACCCTTCAAACCGGAACACAACAATACTGAATACTGTTATTTGGCGGAAGAATAACTGATGAGATGAGAGGTACCTACCCAGACGGGCTAGCACAAAGCCTTACCACCAAGTGAGAGTGCACATGCGCGTGCGCAAACACAGGTCCTGTGTGACCTCTTTTTCATAATTACCATCACCAATAGAAGAGCTCTGGCGCAGCACCAAACGCGATACATGCTCTCCGAGGCACGGGAGTGTTTGCATTGCAATGCATCATTTTCTATCTATCTTACAATCTCAGGCACAACTTTTATCGATCTGAGCCGGGTTAGAACCTTATCAACGCCTTTTAAACTAGTCAGAAAACAAACTAACGGTTAGTTTCATGGTATTATTTAGTAGTTTAAATGACTTTTATTGATATGAAAATATTTGTACTTAAAACAACAAGTGTTTATAATACAAAACTCTATTAACGTCTTTTCTCACAGATATCGCGTTAAATACACGTGCTTTTCGACCCTTGCGACTCGGCGATTATTCTCCAAATCACAGTTATTATAAAGCACAAAAGATTTGATGAACAAGCGATCGTTAAAATCAGAACCATAACAATAATACGCGAGCATTTCTTTTCTTATAAAAATGATTAAAATTAAATTTGCAAATAAAAATCTTATAGACCTACTTAGTATAAGATAATGTTTTACAATTTACGTGATTTTTTTAGATTAAAATTGTTGTGTTCCGGAAGCTGAAATAGATTTATATTTTTCATAATTTTATTTCAGCTGGAAAACAAACATACCTACTAAGTAAATGAAATTATATTTATAAACATCAACACGATAAAAATATAAAGTTAATACAGTTTCTCATACTATTACTGTCTATAATTATCGCTTTTCTGATAAACTCGAATTAATGATGCCTTAACATGGACTGACGTTCGCTTCAAGTTTTATATTCATATAGTAAATAAATTCAGGTATAATCAAGACACATTTCGATATGCTCTTAATAATAAACTTAACAAAAATGACTATAAGTCGATACGTCAAGTCAATAGTACGAAGGACAATGTACTCGCGACAGCTTCGTCGCGTTCAGCGCCACCCTTGCACCGGAACAATGGCACGCGAAATATGAAACCAAACGGAAGTGCCCGGACCCCCGGGATGAGGTTATTTTCTTGTACTCACTCCACTTAAACAACGCTTCGCTCGAAGAGGGCTAATGCTCAGTCGTAGTTATTTCAATGAAGTCAACTCCGCGACGTTCATTGTTCAAGCGTATAATTACACGATTCTTTTATTGTTGCGCATAAAATCAAAGAATATGTTATATTCATTTTCCCCTGACTTTTGACTCGGACCGTATTGAGCGAACTCAATGGAGGACGGTTAAATCTTCTCACGAGCTGGTGCGTTTTTAATAGGTAAGTACTTCATTTACGATTATATTTAACTATTTTTTATACAATTAATGGTTTTTTTTTTAATAAACGATATACGCAAATACTCCTTTAAATTTTACTTCATTTATTACATGGCAACATTTTGACGTTTTAAAGTAACGCAAGGTAGATGATCATTAATCATCGCTGGCATATTTACAAAAGAAAAAAAAAGTAAAAAATGTTGATATGTCACAGTACTCAAGTGACATACCTAAGTCGTTCATTATCTGTCAGTGATGTTGTGAAATTTGTATTCACTCTTGCCATTACAATAGACTTTTAAACGTCGACGCGATTAAGTTAGTATTATGTCACTAATAAATTCAACGGCTGAATCTACGATGACATTTTTAGTAAACCATAGTTTTATTAGGAAATATTATTTCATTCATTTTAAATTGTACCTATATAATTAGTCATCTAGTTGAAAGTTGTTCGTAGTTTGATTACTAGCCGTTCCTAATTCTTATTAAATTCTTTAATTACCAATTATTATTCTAGGACTTAAATAAGCATATAAATATCACCGTAAAATTGTAAACGCCATACTACATAATTTTTCTTTTGTGATCGTAAATAGTCAAGAAATCAAGATCGATGATTTTACGTAAATGTTTATAAAATTCCAGTTAGGCTAGGATAGAGTGTTTATAATTGAACTTAAATTCAATTCGATAGATTTTAATCTACCGAAAAAATATGCGTTAAATTATATTACGTCAGTTTACCATCTCACGGGATAGATTGTAATCGAACGCTAATTACAATTTTACGGTGACACTGTATACAGATTAGTGATAATAATTAGTTTACAAAACCTGACTACGTGGAATGGTTACAGTGTATTTTAATATATTCATTTATATCCAATTACATTTAACACGATACATTTTTTACGTCAATATATTGATATTTTAAAGGCTATAAAATACCTTAAGCAGTTATAAATGCTTTTATTTAATAGTACCTACCACTCGAACAAAACTGTTTTAGAAAATGATTATTATTCGTGAACCAAAAATGATTCATTAATGTTCAACCCTTCAAATCATTAGGTACTAAATACACATTAAATATAAAAGAACGATTACAAAGTTCCATACTGTTTTCAAGGGCTTTTCCCGAGTACTTACGTTTTACGTCACGTGCGCGTAAGTGCTATTATACAGCCTTCTTATTTGCTCATTGATTTGCGCCTTTTGCTTCCAGTACGCTGCTCTGATCGTGATTTCAAGTGGCACTTGCGAAGTACTCCATGTTGAAAGCTTTTGTCGCGTGCCATTGCACCTTAATAATAATAATTAAGACTTAAGGTTTTATCTAAACGAATATTAATTATAATCTGTTACTGACAAATATTTTACTATAAAATTCGGTAACTATTTCGTGAGACGAATCAAATTTTTAATAGCTCCTCCAGAGTGCCAGCCTATAAGGCTTTAGACCCCGTTATCTTGTTGGTAAAAGTCTAGAGTTTAAATGATAGGATGTCACTTTTAGGCTGTGTATGCGTAAAAGGGGCCTTGCGTGTCAGACGGCCCTGAGGAGGACCGGGATTGCCTCGCGCTGCCACTTACTGTCAAGTTTACTTTCGCCTGTGAACAGAGCCTCTTTGATGAGCTGACAAAAGCCACAGATGCTTTATATCGACATGTTCTCGCAGCTTCGGAAGCGGAGTTGAAGACGACCGTCACAACAGTTGTAGTGGGCAGGAATCACAAATACCCCGATTACCAGTTTGCCCGGAGTGCTGTCAACTATGAACTCAACAATTGTATATTTTGCCCACAATTGTTCGTTTACTTTTTTTTTATACTTATAATTAAAAATACAAATATTTTGAACGCTTCCTTACCAAATCGTGTCGCTTCATAAGATTATTAACTAATAATCCACATAGAGTAACTACTCTATGGATGTGGATTTTCATTTTTTTTAAATTACATAACAATTTTATGAAAAACTTAGTAGCTATATTTCAATAATGTGTTAAAAAAATATAATTTGTTAAATAGTTTTACGAATTTCCTCATTTCTCCTCTTCGTTATAACAGGTGAGATTAATTTTCAACAGTAGAAATCACGGTCATTTTTTACGATTGCCAGTTTTTATTGTTGCGTCTGCGGTTTTTTGTGACTTGCAAGAAAAATAATAAACGTCGTCAGATAATAATGTTTCGTTTCAGCAAATTAAGGCTCAGTACAAAGCTTACAATTGGAATTGAAAATTGAAATGGAAGCCTTATTTTTTTTTAATACTGAACTGTTGGAATTAAATCGTCAAATATTGTTTATTATTTCAAAAAATAAATATTATCCAAGTTAGCTATTTCGTTGGTCGAGCACTTTTAAATCGTTAATATACAAAAATCTATTAAATTTATTTGGTACACAGATTGTATCCACAAGAAGCTTAATAGTTTTTAGAAACTTGACACCATAAGAAGTGATGTCGTGGACGCCTTAAATTAATATACAAAAAGTCAAAAACGCAAAAGTTTACGGTTCGCCTGGCGATGTAATATCGCAGGTTCGATTCTGACCCTTTAGGGTGTCGTCCCCACACCTGCGTACAAGCCTTAAACTTAATCAAGAAACATCTTCAAAAAAGAAGTTAGTGGTCGATTCAATTATATCCTTGATTACCTTGTTTAAGGAAAAGTATATACCTAGTATTTGCCATTAGCATTGCTTATGCAATTTGAAATAGGTACAGATGGGTAATAATAAATAATAAAATTTATTTATTATTTTAACAGTATTGTTTCGTAATAATAACCCTATAATCACAGAACTGAATGAAATTTAACTGAACCATTTTTCGACAAATATACTTTGTTTGATTTGTAAAGATTGAATGGCCGGCAGCCGTCTCTGTGAGTCTCCGACTCGCGGCACGAATCATTGTTTGGTCTTCGCGGGAGTCCCAGGAACCCTGCCATTTTCCCCACAGGGTTCCGCTAAAGACCAACCATGTTAATTTAGAAGTCACCAAATGAGCCTGTTGAACGTATCCCGCGAGTACCTTGGACATTATTATTTGCAACCTTTCATTGGGTTACTATTCAAAATAATTATAAAAATCATGATTTATTCTAACCTAACCATATGTGCTATTATTATTTAAGTTAAAAAGTATTTTTAAGACAATTATAAAAATATTATAGATTATTCATTCACTCATTCATTTTGATTGCATTAAATTATTTCGCCGAACACATTCTAAAATCGATTTTACAAAAACGATTTAATCAACAATATATCAGTTACTTTTAGCTGTAAGAGCCGTATATAAGTTTATAAACATGGAAGTATTAAATGTATTGTCTCTATTTTTTAATATTCGCCTGAAGCTATTGTTGTAGACTTCGCCGGTCATCAAGGAAAGTCATGCTAGTTCAAAACAAATTATCGAATTCATCGGTACGTTCACGTGACTAATTGCTTTGGACGTGTCTCCGCGGGTTCCATTTTTAAAAAATAGCGCGATTTCAAAATGGATCCCGCAGAGACAGCTGTGAACAGACGCGCGCCTGCGCGTTGTCAACAACTGCGGTCACAGCCCTAAGCCGGCCAGCATGTTGTCATTTGCGATTGCGCAGCGATAACATCAGATGAAAACCATTCGTTTTGTTATAAAATTTGACTTGTTCCGTGTTTCATACTTAATTGAATGAACTATAGGTATTATTCTTTAATTTTTTCTGTCTTGTTATATTTTCAAAAGTATTTAATGTTAATAGGTTGCTTATTTTGTACCTACATTATTTATAGCAATAATATTTTTAAACATACATTTAAATTAAAAAAAATTAATTAAATGTATGTTTAAATTTAATATAAAAAAAGATGTAACATAAAAACATTAGTCATATATATACCTATCTTTGTCCGCGACCTTGTAGGCGTGTGAATTTAACAAAAAAATATTAGCCTAAATTACTCCTTATTATATCAGTTATCTGCCAGTGAAAGTCCCGTCAAAATCGGTCCAGCCTTTCTGGAAAGGCCTCTGGAGGTTAGCCAGAACAAACAGACAGACAGACAGACAGACAAAAATTGTGAAAAATGTTATTTTGGTATATGTACCGTGTATTATATGTGCTTTGAGTAAAAAAGCTATTTTAATTTTACAAACGGACACTCCAATTTTCTTATAGGTATGTATAGATATAAAAAGATTGCAATTGTTTTTCATCGCTTATGACGCGAAAGCCGCTGAATATTTTGACATTAAATTTATATCATAAAGCAAAATGTTATCATACAATATCAATAATTCAATGTAGGTATACCGTAACTTCTAAAAAAATAACGAAGACTCGTTTCATTACAATTCATATATTGAGATGTAATATAGACATAAATTACTTAAGTATTAAGTTAAATTCAATATAAGCTCACGTATCTAAGTAAAAATATACATATATAGGCATATGACCATAAAACATATCCTATTATGTTCTATAATTTTAAAATTATGTGCCATCAATTGAATTTTATTAATTTAGTTTACTTATGTTTATTGATACCAAATGTATATTATAATGTATGGTAAATAGAAGTCTGTAGCATTACAAGTTTGGTGGAACTAACCGACAAAAGATAAAACCCATGGAGATCAGCGGGTGGCCCGAACGGTCACAGCCATTGCATAAATACAATAATTATGAAAACATTTTTTTGTTCCGAACAAACATATAAATATGGGAATAATTAACATATTGTATTATTAAGACCTTATACATGTGTAAGGAGGGAATTCCTTCCTTATAATTTCGTTGTTATCTGTACTTGTAAAGGCAAACGTAATTATTTTCGTCTTTCACGGTTTAACGATCTAAATAGACAACTTTGATGGAATTTGTTTCGAAAATACTGAGTTTAAAAAAGAATGCATAAAAATAACATAGATAATAAATAATTTTATTGACTTAAAGGTTGTTGAAGGTTATTTCTATATCTCTATAAAGGTACTCAGATGATCGAATGCAGTGGATATAAGTTAAATTTGTGTCGAAAAGTGGTACAACACTAAGATTGACATTTGATTTTTATATAAAATATAGGATGGTGATATACGTAAGTTTTTTTATAGGAATTAGTTCCAGATTTAAGTGTATCGATAGTAGTTGGTATCAGAGAAAGAATTCCTGAAATTCATTCATTCATGATCAGATTAAAAACAAACGTATATACACGTAATATGAACAGAAATGTATTAATATATGAATCTGAAGATTACGTTTTAGGACGCAAATTCTAGAATGCGCCGATTCGGTTTGTTGCCTTTATTAAGAAAATCTTTAAACACTCACACTTACTTAGTAAAATGATTAAAACAGTATGCAATTCTTGCCTACTGCTAGCGAATGGCTTTTAGGAAAAGGCTTGGAGTTATATATTACAATACAGTTAGCTAATAATAATTTGTCAGAGTTTCATTCGACTCGTGCAGGTTTCCTCACGATTTCCTATGCTTTGAAGACGAGATAGAAGATAATTCTTTTACATTGTCTCCACCAGTATTAGAGTAGTTACTCTACTACTGAGTACGAGATGGACCAGTGGTTAGAACGCGAGCATCTTAACCGATGATTGCGGGTTCAAACCCAGGCAAGCACCGCTGATTCATGTGCTTAATTTGTCTTTATAATTCATCTCGTGCTCAACGGTGAAGGAAAACATCGTAAGGAATTAGGAAACCTGCATGTGACAAATGTCATAGAAATTCTGCCACATGTGTATTCCACCAACCCGCATTGGAACAGCGTGGTGGAATATGTTCCAAACCTTCTCCTCAAAGGGAGAGGAAGCCTTTAGCCCAGCTGTGGGAATTTACAGGCTGTTATTGTTGTTGTTGTTGTTGGTGGATACTACAAAGTTTTGTAGAATGAGATTCACGTCTCCGGAGAAGTTAAAACAGCATGCTAACAATACTACTACATGGCTCATTTCATTGGGCTTGGACCCCACAGTGCAATATTTACATTAATATATAATAATAATAAAAAGCTACTATAAATAATAAAATATCGAAGAAAGTATATTAAACAAAGTTTTCTTCTACGGTTTCTAATAAACGTCTTATAATTTATGATCGAAGTAATGTTCAAGTTTCCGCCGTAGTCGACTCGTGCTAAGACAAAGTGGACGATTAATCAGCGTTTATTGTCCAAGCTATCGTCGTTGGATACTTTGAAAACACATTCGCTTCGTGTAATGTTTCTGTAACGACTGGTTTATTGCAATTTACTTTTTACCAAAGTTTAAGCCATTTGAAGAAGTACACTTCCAGTAAACTATTTCATACGAAACACAACAAGTACGAAGATCGTACATTTCGACCATCTTTTTATGTGTAACTTTATTTGTTTGATATATAAGAACGCCACGTTGTATTAACACATTTGTAAAAATATATTTTATGAACATCATAATTAATAACATTAAATGCTTAAATATACAAATATGAATTAAAATAGCTACGACAAAGAGTTGAGAATATTTTGTACATTTATATATAAATTTTGTTCATTAATATATAAATGGACAAAATAATCACACCGGTGTCTCTAAGCAATGCACGTCTTAATAACGTTTTAATCTTTTCTAACATCCTGAAACATATTTTTTTTTACCGGAAAAACTCTTTATGCGTTACGGGTTCCTGGGCGCCGAGTGTGCCCAAGTCCACCGGGTTTACCTACTAAAAAACCAGCGGTACCCTCTCCGTCCTTCGGCGGGCGCCACGGGATCGCTTACGCATGCTACTGTGAAAGCGATCCTTAAACATATTTGGTCCAACACAACGCAACTTTAATCAAAATTAGTATGACGTTTTTTCGCGATAACCTTATTCAAATATTTGGCGTAAAAAAAAAATCATATACAATGTTTTTTTATAACTTATTTTTTAAATTGTGCTAGGTATTTTTCTATACGGCCTAAAAATAATTCCAGTATTCGTATAAAGTATTCCACTGGGAGAAGATGTTAGCAAAAACTCAAGATCGTGCTATGGAAAACTATCAGCGAGCTCCATCTACAGCAATCAACGAGTCTTAACTGGAAGTATGATAATGACGATGACCAAATTTATAACAAAAAAACGTCGGAATCGAAAGCAATCGGCTCTTTGCTCTTCATTATGCAATTACATGTCAGATAAAATTAGTTTGGAATCAATATCATAATTTGTATTCAATATACGTAAGGGGGCCGCTTACAATTACGAACATAATTAGGGTTCCGTACCCAAATGTTAAAACGGGATCCACCGTATATTTACCCAACGTATGTTTTTACGGGACCCAATTGCTAGGAGCCTATCTGTCTATAGACTGTATCTCATGAACCGTGAAAATAAGACAGTTGAAATGTTCACAGATGATGTATTTCTGCAGCCGCTATATCAACAAACTATAAAAACAGAAGAACGTATTTAAGAGGGGGGGGGGTTCTCCCATAAAACAAGTTGGGGTTTTTAAACGTAATGGTAGGAAACCCTTCGTGGGTGAGTTCGACTCGCACTTAACTGGTTTTTTTTTAATTATTTTAGGAAGGCTGCAAATGGGCCTCCTGGTGGTAAGACGTTTTATAAACACCGTACTATAAAAAATATAACTACTTCTTACGCAGTCAGGGCCATGGAGCAAGGCTTAAGATGCTACTTTAATTGTTTCTATAATTACACTCGCACTCACCATTCAAAGTTGGTTTAGTCACAATAATAAAAAAAGTCTAAACCGTAGCATAACTAGAGAATGTGAAATATCAACCCAGACTGGTGGAACAATAGGGTACATACATATTATTCTTCAGATAGACATACAGAACCCGAGGTTTTTTACACCTACTATTAAATCTTTTAGACCATAGATATAGAATATAAAATAAAAATAAATGGTAGTCGACTTTGGCATATTAATAAAACGTCGTAAGTACTAAAGGGAAAGTAAGGAATTTTATAAATGCTGATAATATGGTCCGAAATTTAGTCCGTAATCTATAGCCTCTCTGAGCATAATAAATAAAATAAAGTAAAAATTTTGGTATATTTATATGACGGCGATAAGTGGTAAATAGGGCCCTTTTTATGAAGTGAATAAAAGTAATTGCAATCATAAATATTGCATCTTAGCAATTTATAAACCGCGCGGGGCGATCCATTAGATGAGATGTTGGTATCCCATTTTCGTATAGACATTATTCAAGATTAAATTGTGGGCGTGGGAGAAAAGGGAGGCAATCACCTGTTATGTAGTAGCCGTGTACCTTTGGTTATATGCTGATGTTTTTTTTGCTAACGATTTATAAGAAAATCTTAAAGTGAACTATACGATTTCATTCAAAGGTATGTACATCTACTTGATTTCTTGCTGGAATATGTTTTCAAAGCGATGGTAACTTTACTCGTAATTTGTTTAGGAAATTTCAGTAAAATTATATTGATAATTATTTGGATTCTACCCTAATTCGCAATTATTTGTATAGTCTTGTAACTATGTGTCTTGTGTTGACGTCTCTTCTCCAACAGAAATACACATATTGAATTGGCTTTAATATTCCATCATAAATTTGAAACAAAAACCTCGTTACTTAAAGTTAATCTCTAGATATGTAGGTAATTGTATGACCTAATAACTTATTTTATAGTGGACAAAAGTAATACATATTAGGTACAACTTTCCTATCGTCTATTCCAACCACAAGTGGACGAAACCCAAATAACAAACATTTGACTTATTCTGATCATTGGTTGTTACCTGCCTGCCTGGAGCTTGAATATCAATTATGGATTCGCGAACAAATTACGTTTTGAACGTGTTATTATAACTTTGAAAATAAAATAAAAGTAGATTTAAATATTTTAGAGGAATAGTGTTATAACTAAAGATCTGTTATTCAAGAAGTATTAGCAGTGCACAATCAGTAAATGCGTGGCATACGTACCTAAATCTGAGGCTTGTTTTTATTTATTCCTTCTAGGGACTAGGATATATTTATTATCTATAGGCTACTATAGATAATAGCTGTCAATGTATTGGGATTGTAAGGAATCTAACCATTCCTTGTCCATTGTAATCTATCACTATTAATGTAAAGAATATTGGATATCTACGTTCGTTTTTGTTTTTCTATTTATAAAAATATCTAATTTTGCTCTGTAAAAGTATAATTTTTCCATACATATTAAAAAAAAGTAGATTTTGGTGCATTATAAATACTTTGACAGTCACTGCTCTTAATTTTTTTTATTATTTATCTGCTTTGCAAAGATACGACAGATGGACCCTCTTCTTACTTATATGTGGTACTTAATTAAGTAAAATTGACGAAGTGTAATGCCTAACTTACCACAATAAAATATTTTAAAGTCAATTATTACCATATTAAAAAAAAATTAAAGACAATGATTACCAAAACAAGTGTTCGAAAATTGTACAATAGGTTAGCCATGATAAAACATATAAAGTAAGAATACTTTATATACCTTCACATAGGTACTTAATTGTATATAGTGGGACAATATTGATATGAGGGTAGGTATATTAATATATTCATTTCATGGTGTACTTTAGGTGGGCGTCGTGTTAGGCGTGGCTGTACAAGCCCCTCCCTTTGCGTCCGCCTCGTAACTGGTTTGCAATTATAAACATGTTTTTTTTTACGATTACTGATTTAGGTTTGACATGTAATATCTTTTATAAGACGATTATACAATCGTATGTTTTTAAATTCCGAAAATATGCTAAACAGTTACAGGTGGAGGATATGATAATGAGATATCAACGAAAAAATATATATATTTATCGTTTTTGTGACACTTGGCCGAGAATATTTTATATTTGACTCTCATTTTACGGTATTTACGGTTTAAAATGTATTTATACACTTTGAATCGCTAATTCCTTAAAGATCATTACGGAATAAGAATTTTATAATTTGAATAGAGACTATCAGCTCTACCAATTAGGTACGCTCTACTAATTGGATAATTATGTAGGTAAATAAGGGATCTATCCTACACATATGTCACTTGAATAAACTAACGTGGATTATTAAGCACGTGAATCGTAATTGAGGTCGTATTATCAAATCTGGAAACACACGATTGGGTTCCATACTTAAGTGCTAAATTACATCTCTTTTCAGAATTCTTTCAGAATATGTTTTTTTTATATTCAAAAGCTATGCTATGTTTTTTCGACAATTTTAAGATTGTATATAATTTTAGTTATAGGTACGTATATCTACGAAATCCTTGATATGCCTTTTTGATGATATAACCTACAACAATCTTCTCATAACGGGAGGTCTTGGCCCAATTATGGAATATTAGCGACCTTCCCCGGCTTTGAACGGGTACTTGATATGTATCGTTATATCAGGGCGTATTAACATAAAATCATTATAAATTGAAGCCTACGTGTTAATCTGATGTATATTCTATATGACAAACTATATGAGAAACAAACATACATACATCCATCCTCACAAACTTTCGTAATTATAATATAAGAGAATTAGTAGGATGAAACATAAGTTACCTACATAACTAATTAACTACTAACGTGTACATTTTACGACGTAATTTTCTGCTTTTAAATATTGAATGTATCTAATGTTAAATAAATTTTTAAAATACCTTTTATAATTTTATGTAAAATTTATGGACAATTGCTTGCTTAACTTGCTTATCATTTTTTTAATTTAAAAGAGTGCCTATCCAGCAGGTTTGTTAAAAGCAGTTTATTTAGTTAGGTATATTTACCAATAATATAGAGAACTTATCTTCTCAGTCCTATAAATTAGATACCAAAAACTTTTTAATGGAGTAATAATTATTTCGGTTCGAAACATATGACCAAACATGTGACTTAAAGCAAAATCGAAGCATCAAGCAGTTTTAAGCAAAGAGGTGTGTTATCATTTTAAAGAATTATTAAAATACTTTTTATAAATATGTTCTACATAATTTTATTTCAATAAAATTCCTGATAATTTTATAGCACTTCAAAATAACGTGCGTCGGTTTTTATTGATAATAGTGAATCAAGCCATTCAATTATATGCTTTATAAGTAAATGGTACTTTCATAGGTAGAAGTGTACCCTAAGCAAAATAGCGCGTGCGCCGGCGGGAGGCCTCGCGGACCACCGCAGAGATCAACGATCCTCCAACTTTGCATTCACAAAGGGCAGCTGCAGTTGCATGAATGAATAAAAAATATTAAACACCGAACGATATTTACCGGAAAATCTAAATAATTCACACGTTAAACCACGTAATGTATATAACTCTTAATTATAAACAAAACATAATACCTATCATAAAAGTCAGAAATCATATCTTTAGATGTTATTAAATAGTTTGCAAACTTTCTAAAAATATTTAAGTAAGAATTAAATTTATTTTATTTTAAATTGAAATGCATGAATATTTATTATATAGAGTGTATCTATTACCTATAATATTTTGAAGATGTCCGTTCTAACCTGGGTTAAGACCGATGATTTCAGGTTCGAACCCAGGCACATATATACATATATATATATGTGCTTAATTTGTGTCTATAATTCATCTCGTGTTCGACGGTGAAGGAGAACATCGTGATGAAATCTGCATCATGTCTAATTTAATCGAAATTCTGCCACATGTGCATTCCACCAACCCATTGGAACAGCGTGGTGGAATATACTCCAAAACCTTTTCCTTAATGAGAGAGTAGGAGCCCAGCAGTGGGAGATTTACAGGCTGTTACTTTACATATAATACTATTGGACAAATTTAAAGTTTTCGCCTCCTTGGCAATATCATAGCAAGAAGAAAAATACGAAGCAAACTAATATGTCTCGACTTACTTCTTTTCGATTTACGTCGTGTATTTCGAGAACCTAAAATGCCATAAGTAGGTATGGGGACAGCCTTTAATTTATTTTATAGTCAAATGTCGCATCATTTCGCGATCGTATTCTGGAGTGAGTTTCGAATTTAGTTCACAGAATAGCGTTACAGTACACCATCATTTATATTCACCATATTTAACATAACTAATTAAAATAAAGTATATAATTATGAAGTCTCATTTTGTTAACTACTTAGGTACCTATTTAGATGTACCTAATAATTATAATAAAGTTTTAACTTTGAGTAGTTTACTGACGTAAATCGCTAAAAGAGTAAGTGTTATTTATGAAAATAATAAATATATATTCATAATTCTAAGCACGAACAGTGAAAGTTATAAACATTGAATATGAAACTGCGTAAAACGAATGAAAAACTGCATATGAATTTATGCGTAATTATTATAAAAGTATTTACTTAATTTATTGGTATAGTAAATTTGATTGAATAATATGAAGTTGAATTATTACAACTGTAAATAAATTCTTACGTAAATAGAAGTCAGTCGTAAATGTGATTATTATAATTTTTTTACACGATTTATTAAAGAAGATTTTATTGATAAATCGTAAATTGTATTACATAACGATAATAAGGAGCACGAACGTTGCAATATCTCTTTATTTATTTCTTTTGTCTCACACGCCTATTGAGTATCAGCTGCTAGAACTATGATAGAATTTTTGAACTACTTTTAAATACGGTACAAATATTTAAACCAATATATCAATAAATATAAATAATAAGGATAAAAGATCCGTGAACGCAATAGTTTTCGAAACAATTCATCCACGAAACAATTAAAAATTCAGAATTTATTTTAATTACTTAAATAACAAGAAGCACTGACACTTATTTAATAAATAAACAAAACCAAAACAATAAATCATGAACGCGAGAGGAACAATATTTTCATCGTAAACAAAACAGTCTTGATCATTGTACTAGAGAACAAAAAACAAAGCCATGTTAAACATTGCCTACGATCACTGGAAATCCAGCAAATATGTCACTTTAAATCAATGAGACAAAATGTAACAATCTTTTATTTGTTGCAGACAATACGCTGTCCGGTGCAAACGCACAATGCACGGGGAACAATGTTTGCACCCAACATCTTGTTTAGGAAACATCCTTTATTTTATAAAGTCGAGTGAAAATCATGAGCCCACCGTGACAGGACACATCGCTTTCAAAATGCAATCATAAATCACGCTCAAATTACTGAACAGTGCACAAAGTAAGTACACAAATAATGTCTTCGAGCTTGACAAAATGACCACGACAGAAATGCAGTCCAACGATCTTTGTAAAGTATTGTATAAGAATAATATAGATTACTTATTTAACTTTACTTATTCTTATTAAACGTCGAACATTACAAAAATCATTGAAATTTCTAATAAATTTATAAAAGCAAATAGTTTAATAAATATTTATATTTATATATAGATAATGTACACAACTAATAAGGTCATTTTTATATACATACAAGTTTTCAGTGTTTTCCTCTGATAATAAATTTATCATTATTATATTCTTAAAGAAAGAATTATTTATTTGAAAGCGTTATTAAAACTGTAATAATAAGTTCATGTGAATACAGTAAATTGGGTTTATTTGTCACATAGTTAATACCTAAAGAATTCAGAGATTACAGAATAAAAACCTAAATCACCCACGACTCCTAATAAAACCATTCCATTAACAGAAAAACAAAATGAGTGTCATTGCAAACATGTCACAAATCGGTCACACATGTCATTGTACAAAATATCTTATAAAATTTTATTATTTAATTTGTATTTATAATAATATTTTACAATACAGAAATTATTGCTTAACTGATAAAAGATTTTTAATTTGTATATAATTAGCGTCAACTGAAACCAAAGTTTTTTTTTATCTGTCAACACTACACACCAAGTACATTTTTCTTCTTAATTTTTTATTAATAACACAATGTTATTAGGCTAATTTCATTTGTAACATTATACATTTTTTGCTTTCGAGTCATAAATTACTGCAGGGTACTTTAACCATTTTACGTTAAACATAATTTATGAGCGCTGCTTACAATTTAGAACAATGGAACCCCAAATTGTGCAGTGTTCATTGAAAAAGCTGTTATTTTGAAATACAATAAGTTTAAATCGAATACCAACATATGGTGTAACACTTCCTGATATATCCGGGTTTAAAATATCTATATATACATAAAATAGAATCTCCTGACTGATTCATCAACGCCGAGCGTAAAGTATTAACTTTAGGCTCATGCAATTTGTTGTGTAGGATCGTTTTCTTGAGTTCACACCCACAAAGGAAACAAATTTTAAAAATTCTTCCCTTAAGGGGGTAATTTAAAGTTTGTATGTAAGTTTTTTTAGCTACATACACGAAAAATATTTTTACTATACTGATTAAAAATAAATAGATACACATTTAAGCGAATCTAAATAATTTACCCTAAGGGGTGGAATACACACCAGTGTGGTATATTCGTAATATTATAAATTAATCTGTAAATATATCCAATATCCACGCGAGTAAAGCCACAAGCAACAGCTGGTGTTGAATATATGATGCTATCGTTCTGAAAGATTTTAGGTACTGCGGCCATCTCAAGGGACATTAACCAAATACGCAGGACATATTTATTTGCACTAGTATGTGCGAAAACACAAGTGTAGTATCTTTTCTCTCACTCTCATAAACCGATAGGCCGCAAATCCGACACAACCAGAACACGTTTAGATCCAGTACCAACAGCTTTGGGCGCTTTCCGAGGAAGTATACGCAACAACATTTAAGATTTTCAAATTCCCGAGTTTTTTTTCGATAGAAAAATTGATAACTTTCATTGGCCCGGCTTGGGGCTTGAACCTAAAACCTTGAGGTCTCTATACCAAGGAGGCAGAACAGAAAATCAATCTTATAAATTAAATGCAGTTAATAATATACAAGTTTATTTAAGTTATCTATTATAGTTTTGTTCCCACAATAATAATATTCTAATGTCAAGTAAAATTTCTTGTACGATATTAAAATACTTCAAACATATAAAAAAACATTCTTAATCTACACATAATCTATGTTAATAAGAGGAAATGTTGGGTGAATATTTAACACACCTTAATTATAAGATAATGGATATTACTGGAAATGCTGCTAGCATTCTTGCCGCCATTCCACGCGGTCAAGATTTATACAGTAACTATTTTTTGTTTTATATTTTTAGCTGAAGGACTTACTATAAATAATACTCCAAGCTTAAAAGTGCTCTTTGATTTGTAATTAAGGTTTGATTAGGTTGACTAGATTACTTTCGTAATTTTGTTTTAAAAGGGGTGGTAAAAACTCTATAAATTTATAATAATTAATCCAAAAAAGTTATAAAATATTTTACAGTATAAATGTTACCAGAATACGTACTTAATACATAAAGGTTTTATAAAGCGTTTTAAAGTATGTATCTATACATGTATCATACATACTTTTACGAACGCACCAATATTTTTCGTATCACTTTGAGAACGAGACTACAACCCACAGATAAAATATTACAAAGTGATCATCTGAAAATTAAATAACTTCTTATTTTAGTTAATTAGGTTTGCAAATGCACGTGTGTGGACAAGTCTTTAATAAAGTCTTTCTATTCAAATGAATAATTCACTCGCAGAAGTGATCAGTAAACTAGATTCGGTCTTGGTGTATCTTTTATAAAAGGGATAAATGTTTTTAAAACTTATGACAAATAGACGGCGCAGACGCAGAGCAAGCAGCTTTAATGCACCGTCGGCGCGCAGCGAGCTCATCATAAATCAACTCGTTTGATTTTATCTTATTTCTAATCGCTGCGATTAAACGATTTAAGAAATAGTTCAGCCGGTCTTTCATACGTTAATGTCGTAAAATGTTTTATTAAATAAGACATACTTCAATTAATTCGTAACAATTGTTCTTTAAAAATTTATATATTTATAAAATGATATATGTATGTCTTACCTTTAATTAAAATGAGACAAAGTTACTAGTATTCGCTCGCCATTTAGCCCGCATGTGAGGGTTCGTAAGTATTAGGCTTAAATATTAACTTAGGTTCCTCAAAGTTCAAGCTTACTTCAAACCAAATTTGATCATATGTACAGAATTACTTCCACATTTGTAATATTAGTATAGATTTAGATCCTAAGTACTTTTATCTTTCAATATCTAATGCTCTTTCTAATCTTATGCTTAGCAGAAGATTATATTAAAGATACCAAGTTATTTATAATTCACACGACTATATTTACGTAGCTGGCAGATAGCTCGTACATATTATTAACGTAAAATTGTGTAATTGACGCTATATACCATTAAAACGGACGTTTTACATCAGCGGATACCTATTAAGGTATATTGACGCGTCCCGCATGAGAGCCAATTTAATGATCCATCCATACACTTCATCAAGGGCCAATTAATAAAAATTACCACTTACATAAAACTATTAACGTCCAGCCGTGAGCGCCGCCGATAAACTAATCGAAATCATCTCACAGAGCCATAATAAATTAATTGTTTTATTATGTCACAAGCAAGATGCGATAAAAAACTTACAAATTGCTATACAATTGAGACATCCCGCTATCTCTTTTATTGGGCACGTGAAACTTTTACGAATAACGGCCGTCGTAGGTTCGACCTATCAAAAATCAAGATGGCTGCTTCGTCCATTTTTCTGGCCTCAGCATGACTCTTATGCTAATGAGACCCAAAAACAAACATTGTTACAAGGCAAATGTGTAACATACAATAAAAATAAATTAAATAATAAAGGGAATCGTTAAAATAGAAGAAATGTCCGTAATTTATCCACGAGTCACCTTTTAGGCATTCCGTGGATGCCTTCACGACGGGGCCTCGGCCGCTCCAGTCGCGATCTCCAAATAAAAAGGCGCCACAAAAAGACGTATTCAATAAGCCATTGGCCATTACGGATGTAATCGATGAGATAAATTAATAATAATGAAAATCTGAAGATATGCTTTCAAATGTTTTAGCCTGTCCTCGACGTAACGTAACATTGTATTACTGACGTTTCTTATATTATATGCTAATTTCCCGTCTCTTAAAAATCAATTACTGTCGATATTCAATAGTTTTTTTTTTTTGGTTTACGATTGTATGCACAATAAAATTTGTTTTTAAGCGTGACATTTATTTCACTTATGATGACCGACTGGACAGATTCCAATACAAAGTAAATAAACAAAATATCAAGTATAGTACGACACAAATTAGATGTAGCATCGACAAAATTCGTAAAACCGATCACATCCGAATTGAATACGCTCTCCCAAATTATCAATATTTATTTCTCATGTGAATATGATCTTTACATAAACGTAATAACTTGTAATATCATATGACCTAATATATTAGTCAATTTGACACGTCGATTTACATGCACTTGTTTTCTTGGGTTGAACTGATGCGGGAATCTATAGCGACGAATAGCGTCGACTGACGCGATAGGGAGCTATTTCTATTGGTCGAGTAAATCGGCAGTAATAGGTTTTATGTTCATTTCATTGCATTTTCCGACTACATCTAATTTTTGTCGTACTTATGATATTATGAAAACAATACAAAATTTCCATATTACTTATAATACTTGACATCTATACCTACCGAAATTATAAATTCGAAAGTTACTAGTCTGTTACCTGTTCCCGCTCAAAGCGGGTTTTTTAAATCAACCCTTGAGGGGGTACAATGGGAGATTACAGGTTATTTACTATAGGTAAAAAATTATAAATTTCTCAAGCAAGACTACATACGGGTTTTGTTAGTTTAATACGTAGTATTATATTATATAAACATATTTTTTTGTGTATGTATAAGATACAATTAATTTCTCACTCCTCCAAGCTATATAGAGGCTCATAAAAGAAGAAAAATATTCATTGTATCTAATTCTAAGAATTTTTTATCAAAAATATTTTATTTAAAATGAAGCAAAATTGCAAACGCACGTGTTACATATTGAAAACACTATAGAGGTTAAATGTATTAACATAGTTTTCTGTGTATAATCATGGTTTAATATAAATGACTCCAAACTTTTTTATTATAAAATATTTCGATAGGTACTTACAGATAATGAACTGGATGTTTCGGTTTAAAGAGATTTTATATTGATTTAAATAGTGAAACACATAATTAAACAAGAACTAAGTAATTCTGAATAGATATCTATAGTATAAGTATGTATGTAAAATAGAGTAGAGATGGCCTAGTGGTTCGAACGCATCCATCTTAACCGATGATTGCGGGTTCAAACCCAGGAAAGCTGAATTTTCATATGCTCAATTTGTGTATATAACTGATCACGTGCTCAGCGGTGGAAAACATCGTGAGGAAATCTGCATGTGACTAAATTCAACGAAATTATGCCACATGTGTATACACCCGCATTAGAGCAGCGTGGTGGAATATGCTCCAAACCTTCTCAAAGGGAGGAGCCCAACCGCGGTAAAACTACAGACTATAATGTAATGTAAATATATATAATAAACAATATGGCAGTTTATTAATACATTTTGCCGGGCTCCACAAATAAAAAAAACCCAATCTGTGGCTTCGCATCATAAGTCGTATAATTATGTAATTTGGCGATTTATCGTAAAACTCTTAGTAACTAATACTAACTACGAAACTAATTAAGTATTTAAATAATATATTTTTATAAGTAATCATGCGTAATACATTTTATCATGTGTACGGCAAATTATTTGACGATCTTCGTGGTCGAGTGGTGTGTACACCGGTTTTCATGGGTACGCCACTCGATGTCCCGGGTTCGATTCTCGACCGAGTCAATGCAGATTACCGTTAGTTTTCTATTTTGTCTTGGGTCTGGGTGTTTGTGGTACCGTCGTTACTTCTGATTTTCCATAACACAAGTGCTTTAGCTACTTACAATGGGATCAGAGTAAAGTATGTGATGTTGTCTCATATTTATTTGTATGTGTTGACGTTCATTCGAAAAAAGTGAAGTTTTGACAGATGAGAATATTATTTGTAATAGGGTACTTTCGGTGGTGAAATATAATTTATGAGAGTCGATAAAACTTAAAGGTTATATATGCAGAAATATACTTAAAAATTCTGATTTTGAGCCATAAAACCACATTATTACTTTATTATACTAAATTAAAAAGTCGTAATTTTTAATCTATTTATGTCTCGTGACCTAAAACACGAGCCGCCATGGTGTGACGTAAGAGCGGCAAATACGGTCAGTTCAGTGTTAAATTATTAACAACTAAACTATATCTATCGACTTTAACTTCAAGGATTTACTTAAACATTAAATAAAAAAAAAATCAAAGTAAATTTGAATTGTACTTATTTATTTATTAAAATGCAAACCGGATTTGTAAAAGCAGAATGCCGGTCGTATTTATGAATATGGACTGTTATTTATACAGGTTTGACGTCACCAAAATGACTGACAGCGTTTTTTGCGGGAATAAAAAGATAAATTTTAATATCATTTTCGTGCAAGAAAAGATGTTTATTTTGCCAAAACATATTTTTTGTGGCTTTTTATGAGGATATACAACATTTTGAACACCGAACAGTACTATTTTAAACACCGTAGAATACCCTATTAACTTACCGTTAATAGAAATTCTATCATTCGCATACTGTCAATGACAATCACGCCCACATTATGCTAAAAAAATATCTTTAAACAAAGTCCGCAGATTTATTTAGTAGGTATCATAATTAATCAAAAATTCACGTGAATGTGAAACTTGACGGACAACGATTACCACCACTTTATTGGGAGCTTGTAGAATATTTTAAATTATCACCCTTTCCTAAATGTTAACATATCAGTGCATAAAGGAATTGAAAACTCTAAGCCTACCGTGAGATTTACCTTCCCATTTTTAATTACAATTCTCTCAAATGTGTACGTTTCGACATATTTTGAATTTGATTCAATTTTTTGAAGAATTCGTAAATGAAAAAGAATTCATGTGTACATTGGTCTTCATATTCTCGTTACTTATCTTATGAAAATATTATAATATCAAAACGACTATATACTTAATTGACATTACATTACATCCGGTCCGCATAGTAAAATGAAAATGTGTATGTATCTAAATACCGGACCACTCACACGTCACCATTTCACAAGTGAGATTGTAAGTGAGTTCGTACAGAAAATAAACACAAAACATTTTATATAACATTTGTTGTCAGCGGGGCAAATGAGCCACCTGGTTAGTGGCCAAGAGTCATAGACATTGACACCGGAAGGAATTCTAACTATTTCTTATATCACCAATGGCTTCAACTATGGGAGCTAAGGCAATCATTTAATATACATATAAAAAATGTTACTTTGAATAAATAAAAATTTTAACAAAAAGAAAAACCGACTTCAAACAAAACACTATTTTAAAACAAATGAATATGCACGAAAAAGTAATAAAAATAATTCCATATTTAACATATTTTTGAGAGTCCTGCTAGGTAAAATGAAATGAAAAATATTAGACTACTTAAAAGTCGATTTACGATTATATAACGTAGTTATAGTTATTGTTATATTTGGAGCCGGTATCAGCCACGGGCACGCGCTTCAACAATCAAAAGAAAGAAGCGATACGAGCCTCTTGATTGACCCACTATAATATCGTATAAAAGGTAATTTGTAAGAAACATATTTCTTAAAGTATTCTCGTATTGTTTTTTGATAGATATAGTATAGGGTTGGCTGACACCGACTCCAAATATAGCAATAATTATAACTACATTATATAATCGTAAATCGACTTTTAAGTAGTCTAATATTTTTCATTTCATTTTACCTAGCAGGACTCTCAAAAATATGTTAAATATGAAATTATTTTTATTACTTTTTCGTGCATATTCATTTGTTTTAAAATAGTGTTTTGTTTGAAGTCGGTTTTTCTTTTTGTTAAAATTTTTATTTATTTTTTGATTTTAAGTGAAGCTGATTTTGACTAACTAATTTTTTTTAATATGGATAGATTAAGCGTTCCGTTTATATGAGTTAGAAACTACTTCGAGGACAATTTCAAAGGAAACTTGCGAATAAAGCAAAAATAGAATTTCGAAAATGCGGATTTAATACGTCACGCGGCGTAAACTACAAGGATCCCTCGAATGAGCTGTAATCGAACTCAGCAAAAAAACTTTGAAAAAGACCAACTATATTTCGTACATCATATGACATCACATACACAAAATTTGATTAAAGATAGTAAGAAATTCTGCCCCATATCGCAACCTAACTGCGAGCCTTATAGGAGTTCCATCACTACATAGTAAAAAACAAAGTCGCTTTCTCTGTCCCTATATCTTTAAATCTACGCAACGGATTTTGATGTGGTTTTTTTTAAAAGATAGTGTGATTCAAGGGGAAGGTTTGTGTATATAATACATGAACAATATAGTAAAGAAACACTGATAATTTTAGAAGTTTGCGATGTGATATCGTAAATAAACAAATTCTGTAGTATATTTAGTATCAGTATTGCACCCGTGCGAAGCCGGGGTGGGTAGCTAGTTGATTATAATATTCGACTATGATAATTACATAAACATAACCACATTACGGAAGGTGACTCAAATATCCAAATAACCTATAAATAAAAGATTCGACTGAGTATCGCTAACGTGCACCTCAGAATTGTTCCGTTCCCTTCCGTTCCGTTACTTTGTCATGGATCCTGTGCTCAGAACCTTACCAAACTTTCACCAAATTACCCTTGAAGTATATATTTTATAATAAAAAAAGAATCACCAAAATTGGTTAACGTGATTTTCAGTTATTCACCTATTTGTCGCGCATATACATAATGCAAATTTAAGACTTATGTCGTTTTCATATGGATACCATCATCGGAAAAAAAAAAAAAAAAATGGGACCCCACGGGAAGCACTACCTTTCAAACAAAAAAAAATTATCAAAATCGGTCCACCCAGTGAAAAGTTATGAGGTAACAAACATAAAAAAAAAAATACAGACGAATTGATAACCTCCTCCTTTTGGAAGTCGGTTGAAAATAATGTAAACGTATATTCATTTTACACAGCGGAGCAGGGGGTCGGCTTATTCTTATTTTTTCTTACAATAGGAAGGGAGTGGGTCAAAAGGTCGCGAAAATAATCTTACGTAATAAATGAAAGATTTCTAAGAACATTTTAATTTGTATCTACATACTTATTTTGCACTTACTATATTTCATTTAGTGCGGAGAACACTGATCTACGTGTTCATTCTTTTTTTCACCTGCCAATACGCCGACCAGCGTCATATCTCGCTATTAATGACCTACAATCGTTACTATAACAAGTTTTCTACTACTTGATATAGTTTTTATTTAATATAAAAAGTTATCTCTTTTTCGAAAAACATTAAAATAAACTCCCTCGATTCTATACCCTTTTAAATAAGGTTTATAACATAATTCACGATTTCTTCTTAATAAATACAGTACGTAGATTCCGTGATTTAACAACAAACGGATTTAACTGTTCAGAAAAAAAAACATACATAAAAATTTATGTCGCATTAATAACTAGGTATTCTCAATAATATTAATTTTCAAATATCTTGCATGTATAGATTTCGATCAGTTACGATTTTATTGTATGTATGGATTTATTTATTATAACAATTTTATACATCACAAACAGAAGTTAGTACACAAAATGTGATAAATCGATACTTCCAACGCATTAGGTCGTATGAACAAATTTGGGATTTTTCAGGAGAGCGATTTTAACTTTCATTTTTGCATTGCTCAGCCACCAAACACAGTTTGTGATTAATTTTGGTACACAGCAAAAATTATATGTTAGAAAGTATAATTAGGCCTATTTATTGAATTAAAAATTCGTGTTTTATTATAAATAGGGTAAAAATAAAACCTTACGACTTTATTCGTCTTGCTCCAAGGTCTTTACTTCAATACGAAAAGATGCATATAATCGTAAGTTATATTTTTTTTTTTTTTTTTTTTTTTTATGGCATAGGTGGCAAACGAGCAGGAGGCTCACCTGATGGAAAGTGACTACCACCGCCCATGGACACCTGCAACACCAGGGGACTTGCAGGTGCGTTGCCGGCCTTTCAAAAAGGAGTACGCTCTTTTCTTAAAGGTTCCCATGTCGTATCGGTTCGGAAAAACCGCCGGCGAAAGCTGGTTCCACAAAGTGGTTGTGCGAGGCAGAAAATGTCTGAGAAATCGCGCTGTTGTGGATTTTCGGACATCAAGGTGGTGCGGGTGAAACTTAGAATTTTGGCGAGATGTCCGAAGGTGAAATTGAGCAGCCGGGATTAATCCGAACAATTCCTCGGAACATTCCCCGTGAAAAATTCGGTAGAATATGCAGAGTGATCCGACATCTCTACGCAAAGCCAAAGGATCAAGGAGATCGGAAAGAGCTTGATCGTCGATAACTCGAGCCGCTCTACGTTGGATGCGGTCAAATGGAAGGAGCTGGTACTGGGGAGCACCCGCCCAGAGGTGAGAGCAGTACTCCATGTGAGGCCGAATTTGCGCCTTGTAAAGTTTAAGGCGATGGGCCGACGTGAAATACTGTCTCGCCTTGCTGAGCACGCCCAGCTTTTTTGAAGCCAATTTGGCTTTGCCTTCCAATTGACCGCGGAACTGAACGAGGCTCGAAATATCAACGCCAAGTATTCCGATACTACCTGTAGCGGCTATCGGAATATTCTCAAAACGTGGAGATACGACAAATGGTGTTTTTTTAGCGGTTAACGCGCAAACTTGCGTCTTTTTGGGGTTGAAATGGACTAGATTTAGCCGGCCCCAATTCGAGACTTCGTTTAATGAAGACTCGATTTCAGACACAAGTTTGTTCCGGTTCTCTTCGACGTTTTCCCGAGAAATATTAGCGCGGCCGGTGTATAAGGTGTCAACGGTACTGTCGTCTGCATAGCAATGAATGTTCCCGATTTGCAACAAATCATTGATATGCAGAAGAAACAGAGTGGGTGATAGAACGCAGCCTTGTGGAACACCAGCATTGACGAATTTTAAGTCAGAGCATGCACCGTCGACAACGACCTTGATGCTCCGATCTGCCAAAAAGCTGGTAATCCAATTGCATAATTTCCCGGGAAGCCCATAGGAAGGAAGCTTCGAAAGAAGCGCTTTGTGCCATACACGATCGAAGGCCTTCGCTATGTCCAAGCTGGCTGCTAATGCCTCCCCCTTGCTCTCAACTGCTTCAGCCCACCTGTGAGTAAGGTAAACTAGAAGATCACCGGCTGACCGACCCCGACGGAAACCGTACTGGCGGTCGCTAATCAGCTGGTTCTCCTCTAGATACCGCAGGAGCTGGCAGTTTATAAGGGACTCCATTATCTTGGAGAGCAAGGAGGTGATGGCTATAGGCCTATAATTGGACGGGTCTGAGCGGTTGCCTTTTTTAGGGATCGGATGCACCAAAGCTGTCTTCCAGGAATTCGGGACGACGCCTAATGTGTAGGATTGCCGGAAAAGACGCGTTAAGACCGGTGCCAACTCAGGAGCACATGTCCGTAGCACGATTGGAGGGATACCATCGGGTCCGCTCGACTTATGAATGTCCAAGGAAAGAAGTGCTTTACGAACTGCACTTTGCCGGAATTTAACCTCCGGCATCGTGGTATCACATCGCGGAATTGTTGGTGGAGATTTTCCTTGGTCATCCAGAGTCGAGTTCGACGCGAAGAGAGAGCCTAAAAGATCAGCTTTCTCTTTCGCGGTATGGGCCAATGACTCACCGTCTCTGTGCAGAGATGGAAAAGATGGCTGACAGAAATTCCCTAAGACAGCCTTAGCGAGAGACCAGAACGCTCGTGTTCCTGAAGGGAGACGCACCAGTCTCTCGCCAATTCTGCCAATGTACTCCGTCTTCGCCCTAGCAATCACGTTTTTGAGGGACCTAGAGGCAGAGTTGTATTCCTTTTTAAATGCGCTGGTATTTACATCACGAGACGCAGATGCATTAGCCCAGGTTTGATAGCGTTCCCACTTTCGGCGTGATGCCGTTTTGCAGAAGCGACCAAACCAAGGCTGGGACTTGCCACCGATGGGTACTGCAGAGTAAGGAATGAATAGTTCCATACCCTGAAGCACCACATCGGCAACAGAGTCAGCAGCAGCGTTCGGATCATCCGGCGAGAAACAAATCTGCCCCCATGGGTAAGATACAAAAAAAGACCGCATCCCATCCCAATCTGCTGACTTGTAGTGCCATACTCGGCGGCACCCAACAAAGCGAGGCCGTGAGTACCGCACAACCGGCACTGTACTCCGGACGAGACAGTGGTCAGACGAGCCCAGAGGGGGATCGACGATAACGTGATAGCCATCCGGATGTGAAGTCAGCAGAAGGTCCAACAGGGAAGGTGTATGATCCTCCACATGCGGTATTCGCGTTGGCGAGTTGACCAGTTGTGTCAGATCATATGCTAGAGCGAAATCCAGAACAGATCTACCCGCATGATATATTATATTTACGACGTATAATCCACAAACGTCGACCACGCATAAAGTCGCAACTTCTATGTTACAACGTTTTACGTCGGACATTTGTAGCAATATTTAGTTCTTTTTACATTATACGATGTCGGAACTGAGGCATGGTTCACTTGTGCGCGCTCTAATAGATCAACGCATATCGTCGCAAGCGAGAATACGACTATCGAATATACGAAATCTCATTTTTGCAAAAAATCATGTAACGATTAGGTCGTAGGAGGTGTCGAAATGTTTACAAGAATATCATTAATGAAAAGCCGAAACGAAATATTGAAATATTGGTAGTTTTTCTTCAAGATACTGAATTTGTATAAAATACCTTCTATTTCTGGCACCAGAGGGCGCCGTAAGTACTTTCCCGCCATTGTAGCTCAAGCATCATTGCATTCTTGTGATTCGTTCGAATTGCATCGAAACATTTTTCTTAAAATACAAAGTATTAAAAAGATTGTAAAAAAGTGTACTGAGTGTGTGATTTAGTGCTTTTTGAAAACACAGCAGTGTATCTCATTACAAAGATGGATCCGGTAAGTAGCGGTAAGGAAAACGAGCGTGCCGGTACTGTTGCTTCGGATGGAGAACAAGTACTGTCAACGAGATCTGTGTCTAGATCGTCAGGGAACAATTCATCCTCGTCCTCGGAGTTCGAGGACGGTAATGCATCACCCTTACCAAATAAACGATCTCGTACAACAACACGTAAGTACAGGTCGAAAAAAGTTTTTACCGATCCGCGGGTTGATGTTTTAATGTGACAAATGGCGTACATTTCTAATTATTTCAGTCAATGTAGCCCTATGTATTATAATTCAACGGATCAACAGAATTATAATAAAGCTGTTCCTAGTACTAGTAGTAATAACAATTTACAACAATTTCCTAATAATAATTCCGTCCTTTCGTCAACGTCGACCTAATACAGAAAGATCTACCCTAAATCTAAAGAAAATTCAGAGGAGGTTGCCTAAGATTTTTAGAGAAATGGTCGGAACTAAGGGGCAACCCAGTTAAGGTCAATAGCAAATCACCGCTTACCTTTCAGGAAGAAGCCTCCTCTGAAATACCCTTCTCGTCATTTTTTGGAATGTCTAGTTTACCCAGCCAAAGATTACCTAGAAATGACTCAGATGAAAGAAGAATTGGACAGCAAGGGTGTATTAGAGAAACCTTCAATTATAGACTCGGGTTTCTATTCAAAGAAACTGGCACTCCAATATGAAGGAGATGTATGGCGTCTTTGCAGTGATTAGGTCTCAGAGATCACGGTTACAAAATGCGCACATTCTGGTACAATCGGACAACAGAACCCTAAGCGGTGGCCGGTTTGATGTAGCCGATACTACGGTGTTCTTAGAAATATAATTGGATTCCAGACTTCAGTCGAGTCCATATTTATCATCCCTAACAGGAAGACTCACCTCCGCAGCAGGGTTGCCAGATTGGGCGATTTATCGCCATTTGGGCTACCTCGCCGACGAAACGGCGATATAAAAATATGAAAAATCGCTTATCGCTCAAATGGGCTACATGAGATTTTATTTTGACGATTTTGGGCTACTTCGCCCAAATGGGCTACATGAGATTTTATTTTGACGATAAAAGATAAAATAAATTGAAAATATCTATTTATTTGGTTGAAAATTCTAAAAAAAATGATTGGAAAACATGCGTAAACAATTATTGCCAAAGAATTACCAAATATTTTGAGTGGCAAAATTTATAACTATTGTCAAACAGATGATCAGTCGATAAGGAAGCAAGTTACGTTTGTTACACAAAAAACAATAAAACAGAATTTAGATATTCACGATTTCACACAAAGTTTTTTGAACAATTATTATTAACAAAATAAAAAGTTTGTTCCAAATTTTAACAAAATCCGATCGAATTCACGTCGATTTTGGGCTACTCTGCATTATCGAGGCAGCGATTTTGGGCTCCTCCCCACCCTGGGTTCTGGCGACTACCAAACGCAGACGTCTGGTAACCCTGCTCCGCAGCATACGCGGTTAGAAAAGTTAGACGAGTAACTGACATTGATGCCACTCGTTTAGTTTATTTTGGTTATTTTCACAGTATTATGTCATATGGCATATTACTTTGGGGTAACGCTGCAGATATTGAATCTGTCTTTATTTTACAAAAGAGAGCATTCCGGTCTACTTATAATCTTGGAGCTAGACTCTCTTTGGGATGTTTTTAGCAGAGTAAGAGTACTCACTGTTGCGTCACAATATATTTACAGCAATATTATGTATATTCACAGTAACATTGAACACTTTGATAAAATCAGTGATAATAATCATTGTATGTGCACTAGGAGTAAGGATAAGCTTATAACGCCAAGTCTCCGACTCCGCAAAGTCAATAAAACTTTCTTGGGGCAAGGTGTCCGTTTCTATAATAAAATTCCGCAGACATTTTTAACTTTACCGTTTCGTAAATTCAAATCGTTTATAAAAAATACATTGGTAAAAAAGGCATATTATTCAAGATACAAGATTTTGTTGATTTTGATAAAAAATTGGAATGGAATTAATACCTACCTGTTGACTTCCAGGTATATACATTACGTACACATAAAATTGTATTTAACTAATATGATTGTATTTTTTAAATGTTGAAAAAGAGTAGCTACTGATTTTCTTGCCAGTTCTTCTCGGTAGAATCTATTTTCCGAACCGGTGGTAGCTTCACTTAATTATTAAATGACGATTAAAAAGTGCTTGTAAAAGCCCACTTAAATAAAGTTTATTTTGATTTTTGATTCTAATAGCGCATATCCGGAACCAGGGCGGGACCCGATCAATAAACCTATTAGGACTAACAACCAGGTTGCTGAAGTTGACTTGTCAGCTCAATATATACATAGATGACAGCATTCTACTTGCCAGGAAACCTAAACGGCATTGCAGATCGCTTGTCAAGAGGAAGACCAATACAAGAGTGGCGTCTACTGCCACCAGCCACAAAGATAATATTCGACCTTTGGGGAATTCGAGAGGTAGATCTGTTTGCATCAAAAAAGACCGCTGTTGTACCAAGGTATGTGACTCTAAACTCAAGAGATGGCTCGGCTCTTCTTGCGACGCCCTCAGCCAAAAGTGGATCTTTCAAACGGCATGGGTATTCCCACCTACGAGCATGATACCCAGAGTCTTGGCACACCTCAACAGCGCAGTGGGGATATACTATGTAGTAGTGCCCCAGTAGACCCAATGCTTTTGATTCCCGGACCTACAGTTCCGCGCAGTAGCTACCCCTCTGCAAATAGAGAATCTCAATTTCTCATTTCAATAGACTGCACAACAGGGACCAGCCCACCTCAAGTGGACAGGTTAAAGCTTCAGGCTTGGAAGATTGGGGGTGGGAGGTTCAGGTAACCGAATGGAGTACCGAGGAACGACTTTTGTTAAGGAAGAGCTGGCGTCCAGCTACTTTAAATACCTATAGTGCACCGTTAAAGAGGTGGCTACGCTGGAGTAGAATACATAATGTGCAAAGTAAGAGACATGAGGGTGAGGATGTAGCCAGATTTCTGGCTAGTTTGTATTTACAGGAAAAGTTTTCATACATTACAATTTTTAAAGTCTGCTGTGTCAACAAACTGTGCAGAAACAGAAAGCTTATCAAAGAACTTCTTTATTAATCAAGTTTTAAAGGCTATTAGCCTCTCCCAACCACATTCACCTAAATCCCCTGTGTGGGATGTTAATATTCTGTTGGAGTGGTTAAAGACATCTAAGGTTACCAACTGCAGCAGAGCAAAGCAGACGAACAGCGCTTATCCTTTTACTTGCCTCGGGTCGAGACTCCGTGATCTGACCATGATTGTAGAAACTGACCATACTATTACATTCTGGCCTAGATTTAGTTCAAAAACGGATACAAGCATTCATAGGCAATCAGGCTGGCTTCTGCTAAGGCATCAAGATCCAAAGATTTGCCCAGTTACTCATATAAAAAAAAATGATTGAGATCACAAAGTCAAGAGGGGACCAAGATAAAAAAGTCGTTAGACCTGCATCTAAGACAATGATTGCAGGATGGCTAAGGTCAGGATTTAGATTAGCCAAGATTGATGTCTCTCCAGGTAGCATAAGATCAGCATTAGCTTCTTGGGGATGGTTGGACAACAGACCAGTTCAAGAGATACTGAAGAGAGGTAATTGGAGGAGTATAAATACCTTTTCAAGATATTACTGCAGAAATATAGACAGATCTCATATTAGTGAAGCTACAGTAGATTCACCTTACAATAATTTTAAAATTGTTTAATTATAATACCTATTGATGTTAGTGATTTATGATTTAATCTCAAGATTAAGACTGAACTATACTTATATTTTTGATTCCACAAAACTTTCATATTATTTTTGTTAACTTAATCATAAGATTTATTGTTATTTTATATTTCTTTTATTATTTTATTAATATAACAGTAGTATCTACAAGATATAGATGATTTGACAAAACAGGTATTATATGTTGGAGAAAACACAGCAATGATACAAGGAGCTTGCTGATGATGAAGACTGCAATGACGCTTGACAGCTACAATGGCGGGAAGTACTTACGGCGCCCTCTGGTGCCAGAAATAGAAGATATTTTAGATTAATTATCTATGGTAGTAAGAGTCTACAGAATCATAAGCTGCTTCATCATTTTATTGCTGTTTGCTCCAACATATAATACCTGTTTTATTGTAATACAAAACAGTCATATTAAAATGTCGAATTAAGTGCATATAACATATACATAACACTAATTTTTATTACACTTAAACGAGGATTTATGATTTTTTCATGAATAAATGTACAAAGTTGATAAGATTTCTATCTGCTCGGTAGTAAAATTATTATTCTGTATTTTTAAACTATATTGTATGCAATATTAAATGAATACATAAAGAAAAATTGTATATTGTTTATCTTAATTCTTAAGTCCTGTACAAGTCGGCAAGAAAAAAAAAATTATGAAGACAAATAAAACAACCAGCATATCTTGTTTCTTAATTTTTATTGGTAAATTCACATTCAAATTATAGACCACGATGTTGATAGATGTTACATTATGGGATTTCTACAGATAAAATTTAGTACAATTACTATGATACTGTATCGGTACTTCGACACTACTGCAATAAATAGCTACATCGACATAGGGTGCATAAATGCTTCAAAATTTTATAATCGGGAATGGTGAATCAGCAACGAGACAGTCAGAAAATAGAAAAATTGAAATACAGTTACATCATTCGAACGAATTCACGATACAGATCAAACATCAAAAATATTTCTATATTAATCAACTACTCACATCATTACTGAGAAATGATAAAACGCGTGCGAGTCACGACCAATCCGACGCGATGCAAACGAAACGTGTATCATAATTTACGTTAATCGAAGATCAACTGTCGATCGCGACTGCCTCGCGTATCTTAAATAAGGCAAATATGCCCGATGAATTTATATAAACGATTTTAAGAAACGGACGCCGTCGCGAGCCGCGCACCTGAGATTCAGCGCTCGCTAAGCGTCGCACAAACACATCTTGTCGCACCGCTCTTTCCATGTAAGCATGATCACGGATCAATTTCAACCCTACTCTCCGAGTACAATACATTTATCTATGAATCGCACGTTTAGCGCGAACGGACACGAAGGTGGCACAATTTGGGACGGTAATTAGACCAGAGCCTCGATTAATAAATTACAATAAAATAGAATGGAAAATTATAATTGTGACTTGGGTTTCGTGACTGGGTAAGTTTCGGAATGGTATCCTATTGTAACTGGTGTCGGCTCTGCCTAAAAACCGCGGTACGTGTTACGGTACGTGTAATCGTAAATCTAGCGGTGCGTGGCGGGCGGTGCGAGGCGTATGCGCTTACGAATCGCCCCACCAGTCGGTGCCGCCGCCGCTGTTGCCGCCGCCACCTCCGCCGTACAACCCGCCGTAGTTGCCACCATATGAACCGCCGCCACCGTATCCAAAACCTATTCAATTTAATATTAAATTAGTTACATATTATGCAACGAGTCACTGTTAGATGTAATGACCTTGACCTTGACCCGCTGAGTTTCTTTCGCCGGTTCTTCTCAGGTCAGGGTGTTCCTTTTTCCGAACCGGTGGTAGTGTTTATTTGACAATCAATAAGTAAGTGTAATGCTTTTATATTGAATAAAGGAATTTGAGTTTGAGTTTGAAAAAAATGAACTGCTAGTAAGTAACAAATGAAAAGGCTGATATGAGATATAATTACCGCCAGAGGGTCCTGCGGAGCGTGGCGCCTGTCGCGGTTGTGTACGGAAATCGCGGGCGCCGAAGCTGCTTGAAGCGAAGCGACCGCCGCCGGAACGGCTGCCCGTTCGCCGACCGCCGCCTCCTGAACGACCGTCTACCGCTGCACTCGTTAACCAACTATAAACATACAAAACAATTATAATTTATTGTAAGAAATATGAGGAGAAGTGAAGTTCATTATTCATATTGTTGAACGAAAATGAAGTGACGTCACCGGACATACGACGAAACGTTACAGAGGATATCTGACAGGCGGGCAGGCGACGGCCATATTGGTTTAGACAGAGGATAAAAAGATTGATTTCAGTTGCATGTTTAAAGTATTCTTTTGTGTTGTTGTTATTTTTATTAAATATAATTGTGTTTGTTTGTTAATAGTATTTTTGTGAATAGTAGATTATAATATATAAATTTTTATTTTCTTCACCATTTTGTTTAAATTCATATTTGCAGCTATCCATGGGTGTGACTCATGTAACTGAACTAATTTTAAGTTATGTTGAATTCACTTACTTCGGTACATCTTGTTTAGCCTCGATGAGCAACTCCACGAGTTCCCTTGCAAGACCGCGGTTGGAGTCATTGAAGAAGGACGTGGCAACACCGAGGTTACCCATACGGCCCGTACGACCGATACGGTGGACGTATTCCTCGACGTCCGACGGCAGGTCGAAGTTGATCACATGACGTACGTGCGGAATATCCAAGCCTAAATATTTTTGTATTTATTATTTTATTTTTTAAACAAGAAACAAAAAGTGTAAACACCAAATTTAGTTCTGAAACTGAATTAAATAAATATAATATCTAAAACTGTGATTAATATTATATTACTTATTACATGAAATTAAAATTAAATTAAAACAAATTTTAGCGAAAAATTAATACACTAAAATATTTATCACAAATCAGTCTCGCTTATTTTTGAAAATTGACAAATACCCACCTGTAATCCACACGAAATGAAAGCAGTAAGCCATTAGAAAGTTAAAAAAATGTTCTTTCTTAGCAGAATATAAACATCAACTATACAACTATAAACATCAACATAAGAATGTATTATTCGAATACTTTTGAGTTTTTATTAACTTTATAATAACCAAGCCTTAATTTCCTCATATTGTAAAATGATAAAATACAAATTAACAATCATTAAAGATAGTGTAATAAAATGACCTCTAGCGGCGACAGCGGTGGCGACCAGTATCGGCGTCTGTCCCGATCTGAAGCGACGAAGGGCCTCCTCACGCTCCCGTTGCGAGCGATCGCCGTGAATGGAAGTTACTGGGTACCCGTCCGCGTCCAGGAACTCTTCTAGCTGATCCGCACCTGAATAAATAAATAAATATGAGACAACATCACATACATTACTCTGATCCCAATGTAAATAGCTAGAGCACTTGTGTTATGGAAAATCAGAAGTAACGACGGTACCACTAACACCCAGACCCAAGGTAACATAGAAAACTAATGATAATCTACACTGACTCGGCCGGGAATCGAACCCAGGACCTCAGAGTGGCGTACCCATGAAAACCGGTGTACACACCACTCGACCACGGAGGTCGTCTAATGAGAATGAGAGAAGGAAATAAACAAATACTATCAATTTGCTCATTATTAGGCTAAGGACTATGACAAATGTCTTCAACAAAAATCCCAAATCAAGTAAAAATAAATAATTCCATTATTCTTTATGTAAAAAATATATGTGCGAGTTAGCTGTCGCGAGGGTCGATGACAGTGATAGAATTAGAAGTAGACTTGTGTTTGGGCACACACTATAATATCTCCTGAGCCAGTAATCTGACGCCATTCTACCTTATTATACGTTTATGAGCTGTACTAGCGATATGAACGATATTACTGTGATGATATCCAAGATTCGAAATGAATTAACTTTAATCTTTTGTTTGAGTGAAAATAGGTAAACATTTAAGACAAGTTGTTTCATCGTTGTTGCAGTGAAATAAAATACATGGAAAACCAACCTTTTTTTGTTTCGACGAAGACGAGCGTAAGCTGGTCTTCTTCAGTTTTTGAGCGTTGCAGCAGATTGGACGCGTTGAGTAAATCCAATAAGAATGATCGCTTATCACACTCTTCTACCCATACAACCTAAAAAGCAAAAGAAATTATCTCTATTACAAATAATAATACAAACACTTATGCACAAATATTTAACTATCGTTGTTATTATACGAGTCGAGTTGGCCCAGTGGTTAGAACCCGTGCATCTTAACCGATAATTGCGGGTTCAAACCCAGGCAAGCACTGCTGAATCAGGTGCTTAATTTGTCTTTATAATTCATCTCGTGCTCAGCGGTGACGGAAAACATCGTGAGGAAACCTGCATGTGACAAATTTCATAGAAATTCTGCCACATGTGTATTCCACCAACCCACATTGGAACAGCGTGGTGGAATATGTTCCTAACCTTCTCCTCAAAGGGAGAGGGGGCCTTTAGCCCAGCAGTGGGAATTTACAGGCTGTTGTTGTTGTTGATTGTTGTTGTTATTATACTTTAACACTTCCTTTAAGGTTAGATTAGTTACCTTTTGGGTAATGTTTTCGGAAGTGGATCCGACGCGTCCGACAGCGAGGAACACGTAGTTGTAGAGAAAGTCTTGCGCTAAGACTTGTATCTGCTTGGGGAAAGTGGCGGAGAACATGAGGGTCTGTCGCTCGCCCGTCTTGGGCATCGTATGTCCTTCGACGATCTTACGGATCTGGGGCTCGAAACCCATGTCCAACATACGGTCGGCCTCGTCGAGCACAAGATGGCGGCAGTAGTCGAGCGCTACCCGTCCGCGGTGCAGCATGTCGACGAGACGGCCTGGCGTCGCGACCAGAAGGTGGCAGCCACGCTCCAGTTCACGGAACTGGTCTTGGATTGGGGAACCGCCGTATCTGTATAAAATACGCAACGATTCATTATAAAAGTAATCGTTTTTGCGTTCTTGGCGACAGTTAAGAACGATTGATAACTATCTGCAAAAACCTTGCCCCATACTGCTATTAAAATTACCGCGCTAATTTACATAGAAAATAGGTTAAAGAAAAATTAGTAGTGGCTTTATATACTCACACGACACAAGGTCTCACGCGGGAACGGTATGCAAACTTTCTAGCCTCATCGTAAATCTGTGTGGCCAGCTCGCGGGTAGGTGCCAGCACTAAGCCGAGGGGATACTGTTTGCGTTTGATTGGCCTTTAAAGATAAAAAAAAAAACAATTAGAATTCTGTACACATATGTTATTATAACACAAGAATAAATAAATAATTCCTCCGTACCCTAAGTGTTTGACGGGTCCTGCTTCGTACATCTGGTTGAGGATGGGCACAAGGAAGGCTGCGGTCTTGCCGGAGCCGGTCTGCGCGCACGCCATCACGTCTCTCCGGCCCAGCACGATCGGTATCGCGTACTTCTGCACCGGCGTCGGCTTGTCGTAGCGCGCGGCCGCTATGTTCGTGCGCATTATTTCCGTCAGGTTAACATCCTCAAACTGAAATCAAAGATATTACATATATTTATTTAACATAGAAAATGTTAAAAATAAGTTTTTATGTCTTTTATTAAATAAGATTATGAGTTGTAAAATCGATCTGGAATTTTAAGATTTTGGAACAGAAGTAAATAAGCATTTCAGAAATTTGTGGAATATAACAAGTATTTAAGAACGAGCTAGTAGTAAGATGGTCTCAATTTAGACAACATAATAGTATTTGTTTGTGGATTTAACATTATTTATAGACAAACTGCTTACATTTGTAATGAAGTCCGGGACGTTCTCCCCGCTGGCCTCAACTGGTATATCCTCGTATTTGGAGAAGTTGATTCCTGTGTTTCCAGTGCCAAAGAGCTCCAACTCCTGCCGCTCGTCGCGAGGTAACGGGACTGTCCAGTCGTTCTAGAGCAGAAAATTATAGGTTAGTATCTTCATTTAACATCAGCAAAGCTTAAATAGTTACAGCGTGTTATTATATGAATTGTATAGAAGGTGTTATTTCAATGACCTCGTCCCTGCGAGACGATGTACGTCGCACGTCGTCGGAGCCCCAGCGCGAGTGTGCGCGGTCGTCGGAGCGCGGCTCCGGCTCTTTCCAGCGGTCGTTGCGAGGCGGTGGCGGCTCATTGTAGTCTTCGTCGCGCCGCACATCTCGCGACGGTGCCATGGCTCGCCCGCCGGGACTTGGAGGCACGCCTCCGCCTCCGCCACCGCCTCCGCCCCCGCTTCCGCCTCTGCGATCCGGCTCAGCCCACCGCTCCGAGTCGCCATTTTGATATCCGGCATCACGACCTGTTGACCAAAACTTTACTATTAATTTATTATCTACCAACAACAATTAAAATTCCACCCGTAGACAGTTGGTGCCACTTCCAGTGATCCTGCACCTAATGTAAGGTATGTACCTAATGTTGTCTTAAATTTTCGCGATTATTACAGAAAGTGCTCGAAACGTCGGGATGTCAAAAATAATTAATATACGCGATTCAAATCCGTTACAACTAGTTTTATTTAAATTACTATGTACCTTTCACAGTATGGTTTCAGCAAATTGTCTAATAGCCTAGGTATTTCGACGTATTCCCAATACGTCGAGTTACCAATAAACCTGTTAATATGAAGTGTTAGCATGTAGACAAGATAAAAAAAAACTGTTTTATCACGAAGGTACGCTCTTCCATTTTAAATAAGTAATGGTTTAAGCATTACAAGTATAATCTGCTTAGTATTTTTTTGCCGTCCTCACTATTATGTTAACTGTGAGACAGTTATTAGATTTAGAGCACACTAAGACATCGTATCATCTAAACACGAGCGTCACTCCTGCTAATGTGCACGCGGATAATCTATCGTAGGGATGCCCCTTCGCGATTGATAAGATCGATAAACACCGAAAAAAACCATTTTAGTATTAAACCAATAACAAAAGATAATACATACAGATACAGTAACAGCATAAAACATCAAAATGCACGTAAAAGATAATCGAATATACATATCTTTTGCGTTCAACTGCACTTTGAGATCAGTTCGTAAGTAATTTTGTACCTTAACTGTCAACATATAGGTTGGTGACTGATTTTTCATCATAAGAAAGAGTGTGTTGTAATTTGTAACGAAACTTGAGATCTACCACTGAGTGAATCTCAAATTACCGCGACACGACCTCATGGTCAGCTCATCCAGTGTTATATTTCCGAATATTTTTTAAGTAATTTTATGGTTCAAGCTGAAATATTTCAGCGACCTGAACCGACCCGTCATTGGGCAAACTCGTTTCACATTTTTAAATGTGTATGGCAATCCTTATCTATCCGACGGTTACTGACGGTTTTTCACTGGTCCGACCACAGATCTATCCTTACACATAAAAGTCTGCCAACATGTATGCCTCGCTATATGTGGAAACAACGTCACAAAAGCATATCCTCATCGAAGAGATCCTGTCGAAAACGTCCTTTCCCCAGAACAAGGCGAGTGTGTAGCATCATCCTTTGTTTTGCTGATGGTATTAATATGTGCTTAACGTTGACTGTAAGTCCCCGATCACAATTATTTGAACTATTATGTATAGCCGATGCACGTTTATTCAATGCACCGACCTTATTTTCGGGTCGAGTCGATATAACCTTCACTGAATACCTCCTTGAAGTCCTAAGAAGGCATTAAGCTCAATACCCTGGACACAATGTAAACTTCTACAATGTTGTTATCCAGGGACTTTTTGCCAAAAATCCCTTCCTCAGTGCAGGCGTTTCAAATAATCTGCCTTAAAAATTTGTAAATTGTTCTACAAGCAATGTTTGTTTCCATTATTTTTACACAATTCTGCGAACTTCGTCGAATAATGGTGCTCTATATTGTCAAAACGAATTCTCGCAAAATTATTGCAAGTTTTCAAAATTTAAATAAATTTATTAATCCATTATATTATTCTATTGAATTATAAAATCAATTTCTCTCGGAAGGAAAAAAAAACATAAACAATATATTTATAAGAAAAGTTTGAAAATAGTCTCAATATGATTCTTTGTATGCTCATGATAATTAAATTCCATGAATCAGACCATCACATCAATGAAAATTAACTAAATTCGTGTCCGAAGAGAAAGCGATTTAAATATAAAGCCTTTTTAGGAAATAATGGCATTCGACTCACTCCAATTTAAAAAAAAAAAAAAATTAAAACGAGAACATTTAGCATCGCTGCCAACGGTTGTTCTTAAAAAGGCTCGTACTGATGAACTTCGTAGAGTCCATACCTATGTACTCACCGCGGTCCCTGCGCGGGAATCGCGAATCGTAGCCGCGATCGTAGTCACGGTCGCGGTCACGGTCGCGGTCGTCGCGCCGACCACCACGGTCGTAGGCTCTAGAGTTGCCTCCGAATGATGAACGGTTGTCCCGTGCGTCGCTAGGACGAGAATCTAAGCTTGAACGCTTAGGTTCGTCACCTGGACAATTAAGTTTCTAAGTTAAAGAATAGCAGAGCAATAGCCATCTTGAGAGATAATTAAAATTCATACTTCCTGTTGAATTGAATAAATGTTAATGTTTTATGAATTAGTTTGGGGAATTCAAAATTATTTGCGTTTTATGAAATGATCCAATAATTTATTATACGACATGTGTCAAGACCGAACCTACAGTTACAACGAAGACTTGTCAACTATTAAGAGATTAGATAGGTATAGGTATGATATAATCCGTTTACTTTCTTAAAATTGTCGTTATTACGATATTTCGATTCAATCCTTTTAAATGAAATGCGTAGTTACTGTATGCCCAGAACGAATAACAATAGGCAGTCAGTACTTTATGTAATATTGGTTTTATATTACAATTATGGGGTATGTATGGTGTTTAAGACAAAGTTTGTATTTTGTTTTGGCTAGCACTTAGTGCCATAATTCGCTCGGAGTTATCTCATTTATTTGGGTCAACATAGTATTTTATCTTCTATTTGATTTATAGTTGTCCATGCAGCTACTTCCTTCTTACAAGAAACCACCCCTCATTGTATTTTATTTTCGGTTCTTCTCCTGTCCCTTCATATTGCTTTTCATGCCTACTGCTCTTCTTGAGTTGAGTCGAGATGGCCGAATGGCATGAACATCATGAGGAAAACTGTATCTATCGGATAAAATCCTTCTATATGTATATCTACAAACCCACTTTGACACAGAGTGCGAGGATGAGCTGAAAAACTTTCCCTCAAATAGAAGCCTTTTCAATAATATTACTGCTACATTTCTCTCTTCTTGTAATTTGACATACATGTTCGTACCGTGACAATCTGTTACTTCACTGTGAGTCAAAGGCTTTTAAAGTGACCACTCCTTGTTTAAATCAACACTAAGCAACTTACATACATTATTAAAATATCAGAGGAAAGTTTTAATATCAGTTCACTCTGAAAACAGGAAACCTTGGTCTCAATCATCAAAGTTTTATACGATAATAGGATAATTTATATTGAAGCTATTCCCAGTTGAAGCTTAGACAAAGTTATCATTTTACTCCCATGCCTCGGTAATGACTTACGGCAGTGGTTCCTGTATTTTTATCCAGCGGTTTTATTTTTACCCCACCCAACAAGAAGAAAATAAATTGAGCACACTAACTTATATGGAATAATTGTATCTAGAAGACTTCAAATGCTACTTAAACAAAACAGGTTTAAATATGCACTACTGATTTACTTTACATTTTTGACTGAAGGTCAAAGACTATTAATATACAAAACTATATCCTGTCAAATAGGAAGTGAGTTTGCCTTATATTTTATAGGCAAATATTTTGCGAAAATTGAGTTATATGTCATTTTAACATGTCATTGTTAAAAAATGAAAATCAAAGAGGCAATCTAATCTGCCTACCATTTAATTACAATCATTTTTGATGATTAATCAAATATACCTCAAATATAATATTGTGTAATAATTTAATAATTAATGATAAATGAAAATAAGAAAATACATAAATAACTAAGACCTTAATTATAGAAATAAGAAAAAAAAATTAGTTATTAAATATTTTCGTATCAAATCTCTAACTACAGTTACAACCAGTGTTATCAAATGTAAAGAATTCATGACAATCCTATTACATTGAACTATATATAAAAAGCAAAACTGAAGCAAGCCTTAAATGTAAAATTCAATCCAATATTGCTGCCTTACATTCTAAACAATCTAACATTGTAATATTGTACACTTAATAAAAAAACATGATTAAAACACAATAGGTATTTTCCTAGGAGCATAGGAGGGGATAGGGGTCATTGATCTACCGACTAAGGCTTTCTTTGTTTCATCTTGGGGTCAAAATTGATAAATTATATTCCTGTATGTGTATGTTATAGATAACTTTGAAATTAAAACAATGGATGAATGTGACATTTTTATGATGGGCAGTTGCTATACAAGTACAGAAAGCTAAAGAATTGACTTATTGTATATGTCTATATCTTGATTAGAAATGAAAATATAAAAAATATTAAACATATCAAAATTCATGATAAACAATTGGCAGGCACTTATCATTTGGCCTACATTTTAACAAATATGATTGATGATTGAACTCTAGTACAGAATTAATCATCTCAATATTTTACCTTTTGCCTCCAACTGCCTGCGCAGGTGCGGAGGAATATAGCGGCCAGTACTCCTAGGAGCCTGAGGCTGCAAGTCCAGACCAGCAAGCTGTAATAAAAAGAAACATACACTTTGATTAAAAAATACGATCTAGGAAGTACTTGTAGTATTTTTTATTTGTGAAAATCGTTTTACAAATATTAATTTCCATATTAAACAAATTGCCACTAAGTAGGCAATATTTTTTAAATAAAATATTACATAAAATAATTATCCTGTGACAAGAAGCCACAAGTAAATTTTAACCTTTATTTATAAAAACACTAAAATGCTTTATTAAAATTAAATCATGAATTGTTTTAAGTTTAAAACTGTGTCATTGAACTTCTATCAATGCTTAAAAATGATATACTCTCTACTATTATTATATATTAAGCGTGATAATAGCTTTATCTTGTGACTTCCTTAATATAAAAATATGTTAGTACACTACTACCATTACATATTATAGAAATGAAGTAATTAAAAATTGCAACTCAAAATTAGTGCTAAAATAGCAAGAGCAAGCAAGTCTTTCATTAATGGTATATTAAATTGTCTCCTTAAGCTTTAGTTAAAAGTCTTGTTTGAACATAGAAAAGTACTTATTACAAATACATTTGCTTAAAAGAGTTTACTTCTTATACAAACATTTTGTTTGATTAATAAATTTCATGTTACAAAAGTTGTTCATACAAATTTTAAAAGTAGATTCTGTGTTTAGTAATAAAATAGCAATAAATAAAATACTATAAGAATATTTCTTTATTTACAGTATAATTGAATGCAATTTAGCTATGTGTTTGCTTATTTCACTAAAATACGTATTCCATTATTAATTTACAAAGGAGATTTGAGAAAAAAAAGACCATTATTCAAAAAATGTTTCTAAATTACACAATTGAAAGAAGAAATAGCAATGACCTCAATAAAATTTGTTTGTGAGTGCTTATTTTGTAAAATATTCCGAAATGGGTCATTATTCATATAGTTAACCCATAAAATCAATGAGACACCTTAGATGAGCCAGGTCGCCATGTTGGTTATGCCAAGACACGTAAAGTTTAATTTTATAGTTAGTATTAAAGCGGTGACTCATTGAATTACAAAATTTGCAATAATTTTATCAGATCAATATTTAAAAGGCGATTTTATAGGATTTTCATTTCATAAATTAAAAATCAATACAAAGTATATGTACATGAGGTACCGACCTGCTGCTCTAGACCTGTTCCATTTTGGTTGGTAACATTACTCATATTACTACCAAGCGGTACGTTTTTTTGGGAACTTTGCTCCGAAAATATTATAAAAACACAGTCTACAATGAATTTTGCACTAACACAAATTCACAAAATCACATGAAAAGACTTCAATTTTTCTCCTCGAAATCACTTTTCATTCGCAGTTTTTGTTCATCTTCATGGATGATGACTTTGTCTTTGATCATTCACTCACTCACTCCATTTCATTCGGATGTTGAACGATATGAGTATATTGAAAGAGAGGAAGAACTAAAACTAAATATTGAGACCATAAATACAATAAATTATTCATAGAGAAAGCTATTTTAAATACAACTAAATAAAATGAATTTTAATTCAACAATGATAAAAGTTAACATTTAATTTTGTCTACTACTATGTCGTTTATTAGTGAAATTTTGTATGATTTATGAAATATCTTATAAAAATAAAATAATAATTCACGTAGTTAATTTGATTGATTTTTAAACTTGAAATTAATTTAGATTGTCATAATATATACAAAATATTCAAAACAAAAATTAGAGTTCAGTTATTAATTATAATTTTAACTTTTGTTAATCTTAACTAAACAGTAATAATTATTTCTAAGATGAAAAATGCGGAAAATTAGAACTGAAAGCAAAGCAAACAAAGAATAGTAATACTGTGTATAAAATTAAAAAAAAAAACTAGACTAACAATTTATGGTGAACACTGAACTGTGAAAAAATACAAATGTCAATGTGACCAATATGAAACGAATGTCACTATTTTGATAAATAGTGATGTATCCTTTATTTCAGTAAAATTGTATCGTTATCGTCCTTCGTAATGAATTATTGATAATAACCGCTAGCTCTGCTACAACTTTTCTTGAATAGTTATGATCTTTATTATCGTGTAAATAAAACTAAAATAGTTGAGAGGTTAGGATACCAAAAACTATTACACATTGAATAAATATAATTACGTTATGTATTAATTATTGATTACAAATTTAATCTTTTTTTAACAGCCTTTTGCTAAACTAATTACAACAATATTATCTTTTTGCATTACGAAACGTATTCAGTCTAAATCATTATCATAACTTTAATTATATTTGAATAAAGAGTATATTTATATTCACTTTAATATAATCTGTTTTATATCTTCAACTCTAACTCAGTTTCTAATTAATTTTACTAGTAAAATATAGTTCCAAAGTTTCTTACATTATAAGCATCAGATATCTCCGTTATCATTAATAAATTAATAATCAAAAATGACATAGTGCAGTCATACAGCAATAACATTTTATGCAATCATACTTATTTAAAGAGTATTATTATAGAGAAATAGAGAGAAGTATTAGTAATATATTATACCCGACTTTTGGGACAAATTAAATCACCGAACCTTGCAACACTGTCCAGTCTGTACTGGACCCAGGACCACGACGTTAAGAAATTATACGTCGAGGAACGTTTATTCATAATTTTATGGTGACGTACAAAGAGTATACAATAACTTCGTATTATTTTAAATAGAGACTTGGTTACATAACTATAGACTTTTTCCAAAAAAAATGTTTACGGTACATAAGTGACGTATAGTACGACACAACTTAGATGTAGCATCGGCAAATTCGTAAAAACGATCACATTGTTATGACAATATTTATTTCTTATGTGAATATGATCTATATATTCGCCAATATGACACGTCGCTTTACAATTTACACGCAATTGTTTTCTCTGACGCGAGAATCTATAGCGATTAGAGACGACTAGCGTCGAATGGCGCGGTAACCGGTAGGGAGCTATTTCTATTGGGTGTGTAAACATCTAAATTGTGTCGTCGTCTATATTGTATTATCTGTCAGTACTTTTATATTGGTCTACGATCGATTTATCTCTATGAGATTAGAATAGATGGTCGTTGGTCAACTGAAATTATGAATGGGTCTCTAATATTATAAAGAGTAGCTGTAGAGTAGATGTAGCAAAATTATTATTTTATTTGGATCATAAATATGTTTAGTTTGAAACTTAGCACTAGAAATCATTATAGAATGTAGGTGAGAGTTAAAAGAAGTTTTTTTAATATTCTTGTACAGAAAATCGTAAGGGCCGGATGTTAGAATATGGAAATCAATATTTAGACTATAATGTGATGAGTTAAAGGCTGATAAATAATAATATTTAGTACGGTTTTGATTTTTAAATACGTTTTTTTTAATAATAACATGTATTAGTATGATTATTGATTCGATTATTGACACCATATTGTGGCGCTCCCATCACTTCCTCTCGCGGTTTGATGTGGCGAGCTGGTACTGCCTGGTACGAGAAAAAACAAAAGGCGGTTGATTTTGAACAGGGAGAAAAACGAGGTTCTGAGATGGGCGGTAAAAGTATATAATTAATATACAATTAGCGGAAAGTTAATATATGTATCGATTGGTAAATTAATATAGTGACAAATTAATGCTTAGTGAGTAGTTTTATTACTCTGATGTTAAAGATTTATTAGAAAATTAGGTACCTACTTACAAAATTATTAATTCGACATTTTCTACGAATGTCTTGTTCACGAGACGAGAATATCGAGCTCCACCAAACAAAAATAATAAACATGGTAAATATCCCGAAATTAATAACTTTAATAATAAAAATAATCATGTTAATTTAAATTCTACTTACAAAAGTTAGAAATACGAAAAATCGGTATTTTGTCATCTGTTTATAAATAAAAGAAAACGGTTCCAGCGTTTTTTAAAAATTCATTACACGTGTTGGCACCTGAAGTACAGTTAGGGAAGATAATTCGTTGCACAAGAAAAATGCCGTTAACTGACATCTAATCGACTGTGAACTTTTGATGGCATATGACGCGGTAATTTGGTATCTTAATTAGTTTTGGAAATAGGTCTTATCATCGGTAAGTTACATTTACATTTTTACCCCATTTTTTGCCAATAGCACATAATTGAGTTAGGTAGATGACGACACTATAGATTTACCATGCCAGTAAATATATATCTTGATTTAATTGGTAGTAGAGATTTGTACCAGTCCTTTGTACAACCTAGTCATAACGTATTCTACCACTAAATAAAAGTTAATAGTATTTTTGTTCCAGTTTGTCGGGTATAGGAGTTAGTGTAGAGTTCAGTTACAAGGAAATAACATTGTCTTAGTTTCCAAGTTCTTTGCGCATTTGTCTTTGATATACGACATCCAGTTACATGATCCATTAGTTGCCAGTCCATCTATCGTTTACATATAGAATAAACAAATAATAGATCAATATAATTAATTTATAATATAATTATCTGTGTGATTGTATCCAGCCAGTCGCAATATTTGAAGCATTCTTCCGGTATATTTTCACAAGGACGTTAGTATCGTTATTTTATTTTAAATTATAAAATGTAATTTAACTTGACAATTCATGTTAATATGGTCGAAAATTAGCCAACATGCTTATAAAAATAAGCATATTTAATCTTAAACATTTAATTATTTAAGGTAAATTTTCGTTAACCGATTCTTATGTTATCTACGAACAAGTTGATTTGACATGGACCTTACCTAACCTAATTATAATAAGTAGGTAAGCCCCAAAAGAAAATTATATATCTGTAAACGAGAAGTCTTCCAGTTCTATATAAGAGAGTTATTTATTTAAAGATTAGTACAACAAACATACCTAACAACAAGTATACCTAAGAATCTTTCCGCTCTTCGCTCTATTCGCATATCTGTATCTAAATTTCTATAAAATTTAGAATATCTACTTATTTCCTTTGACGACACTCGCGTGGGCTCTTCGAGCGGATGTAGGCATTTGACCTTCATGCATCCTCGATAACGCTCGCAATCATTCAGTCATTTGCATCTCATCATTCCAATTTGTTTAATTTAAAATGTGGACGAAAATATATTTCTTTACAATGTTCGTCATATTAATGAGGCTAAGTAGCGCGTCCGCATCTGTCGTACAAGATGTCTTCAATTCTTTCGATGAGCCTATACAAGAATACGATGTGATAATAAGAAATATAGAATATGAAGATTCCCCAGTGGAAGAGAGCCCGTGTCCGGAAGGATATCAGTTGGATATTTATAATGTGTGTCGCGAAGTGTGGTGAATGGTGATTAACATAGTGTGTAGTGCCCTTTAAATTTTAAATGTGTCAGAGTCGACAAATATAATCTGTGCACTTGCTTAAATAAATTTTAGACATACAATTTATTACTATTATTGCTTTCTTTTTTCTTAATGTTGTAAATTTTTACCGTGTATTTTTTATATAGATATTTTATGTTATTAAATTAAAATTCAGAAATTATATATTTAAAAGAGATTGTAGAAATAAAAAACGAATTTCGAATAGTAAAATATATTAAGATAATGTATTTATAAATGTCGGTTTAATATTGTAATTTAAGCCCGAGGAAGAAGAGCGGCAATGAATTGCCAGGTGTCAAAAAGTTCTAAAATAGGGTTTCCGATGACGATAATCAGCGTGGTCGCAATGTTGGTGATGGCACCACGGAAGCGAATCACGTAGTCTATGAGAACTTCTTCAACAATCGCGTTCACAATGGCGTCTATGTCACCTCCGCCGATGACACCATCCAAATTAGACTGAAATTAGTAAACCATAATTAAAATACGATAACATATTTATAATTTAAATTTTTGAAATATTTTATATTCACACTTTTGCCTAAAAATATGTTTGTTTAATCCCGCTAATCTAAGGATTATCATAATGTAACAGCTGTTACAAAAAAAAAGAAAAAAAAGGTTAATTCTTTTTTCAAACAGTATTTTGGTATAACAGGCTATATATTTATTTTAGGATTAGGATTATGACTCACGAGCAGATTGAAGCAATATATATAGTATATATAGTTGCATTTAGTGTCTTTAAAATTAGGTGTAGGATGCTCTATTTACAATGCCCACGTGTTTTAATGTGGAACATCTTTATTCCGACTTTTCTACAATGTGTGAGAGAGTGGGTGTACTAAGAGGGCAGGAGAGCGTGCTCTTTTTGATTTGATCAATGGGATGACTGTTATACATTGGCGTTGGATGGGATCAACCCAATTTCCGAAAGGAAATATAATGTTGCTTATTACCAAGTTATCAGGCATTACATATCTTATTCAACTATTCTAAGGCTTGTTTTTCGTTTACTGTTTTATATTCGACATGAAAAACAACGTAACACTTTCTAATGTCTTGTATTCAACTTTGAAGCCAGTGGGAGAGTAACAACAGTTGTATATAATAACGGTTATATTATAAGTACATAACGGTTATGTGAAATAAATTTTAGCGTTTTGGTAAAGTAGGGGATAATATCTCTGTTATTGAAAAGTCTAAGTAGTAGAGTAGATGAATCAACGTGAGCCTGTTTAATCATTAAAAGATAAACAATTTATTTAATTTTATAAATGAAGAGATCTTAACTATACCTTAAAAGAGGGAATTTCAAATGTAGCTCCTTCAATCCGATCGATTATTACAGATTTTTCGTCATCTGACTGTTTCAAGAAAAGTGTAGCCTTAATTCTAAAGTCTTCGACGATAAACCTATAAAAAATATACGATATTAATTTATCTATTTTTGAATAATACTATGTATATTACAAATTTATATTTCTATACTTACTCAGCTTTTCCTTCTCCGTAAATAGGAATTGCGGTCAACAGGTCTCCAGTAAGATTGTATAGACCTGTAATATAATTTTTAAACGTGTTTATATATTTTTTTATTAAATTTGTAGTTGAGGCGCAGGATCAACCACCAACGGCTTTACGTACTGTACGGGATTGTACAAAGTTACCGATAGAAGAACCAAATAATTCTTAGTCGGACGTCAAGATCTACGTTCTCACATATACTTAACTAACCACTAAATCAACTAGGCAGTTGACGTACAGTATTTATTTATAATATATTAAAAAAAAAACAATCTACAAAAATTTTTTCATTTCATGTACACAAATGTTCAATTTTTCAAATCTATGGCATGTACCTATGCAGTATGTATGTAGGCTGAATGTACCACATGGACATGAAAAGAATGTCAGTTTTTTACGTACCAGCCCTGATCTCAAGTCGTGGTACAGAGACGTCGATATCAAATGAAAGATCTTTTAGTTCGAGTTTGCTTCTGTGGACTACAAAACCGCCCAAGCCGGATATGAAGATATCCTTTAACTGCAAATCTAGGCTATGTGAGGAAAGAAAACATAAAACTTTAGTCATATAACAAATTGGTACAATTTTATATATATATTTTTGCGAGCAGTCTTTATATTGTTTTTCGATGTATTATTTTCAAAAATCGATATTACAAAACGCCTGTCGATCAACAAGGCATTACATAAAAAAATGGCGCGAGTTATATAAGTAAGTATGGAAAATAAAAAACAATAAAGATCTTTTGATAAATTATTAGTTTAATCTGTGCTTGCTTAAGCTGTTATTAAATTAGATTATACAAGGAAAATCAAGAAATGATGTAAAGTGCGAGTGACAAATGAACTGTTTCCAATCCTCACTTTGCGCTGAAGTTTAAATGTTAAAGTAATTTATCTACCGCATCACATACTGGCTTAAATTTCAGGAAATAGCCCTTTTTACAAAAAATCACTTATGATAGTAATTACAAATGTCAAAAAAAGTCAATCAAAGTTATTGATGTTCGCGATCTTTTTTTCTGACCGTTTAGTTCTCCAGTTCAAAATTAAATCTATATTTTTGGCACAGGTCAGTAATTACTGCGTTAGAATTATTTAAAAACACATAAGATAGATTTTTGGTACTTACTTGATAAGCCCAGCTGGGATGTCTAAGTGGAAGTTGTCTAAAATAAGAGGATCTAGTGGTGGGATGCCAATGATTCCCATGCCATTATTGATGAACGAACGAATAATGTTGATCAGCTGATTGATTAGAATGTCTACCATCCAGTTCTGATTCTGAATGTCATTTTGCAGGTTATCTAAAAACATATGCTTTTGTTAATAAATAAAGAAAATAGTAAGTTTTAAAAGTAGTATATTTAAAAAAAATGTGCTGTCCATAATTGCCAAAATACTAAATTTTCTTATAGACGCATATTTGTTAAAGTTGCGTGTAGACAGGCAAATTGACCATTTGGGATCTTCATGGTCATCGTGGAGCATTAAGAGAGAGGCTTCAGCTATTCCATTTATATATTGTCTATGAGATTTAATTATTTTTATATGTAGGTATAATAGGACAACTACAGGAACGAGGTAGCATCTTAGCGACCAGGGTTGATAGTACATGGGCAGAGCTAGGAATGGTTAATGTCTTGCAGCATTCCAAGCCATGGTGACCGTATACCATCAGATATACAATAAAATATAAATACACTTGTAACCTATTGTATTCATCTCTAATTATGTGGACACGCGTTTTGAAAGACTTTCTTTTTTTGAAAAAAAAAAAATGATATCTTAATTTCACTGTCTTACTCACACCCGGTTGCAGCCAGACTTTTCTCAAGTTTTTTAAATTAGATTTTATTAAATAGAAAAATATGTATATTAGAAATTTAAAAATAAATTTCATTTTTTTACATTAAAAAGCATGAGAAACAGGCTAGGGTTTAATTGAAAGCTGATCAAGAACATCTATCTAGAACTTAGGTATATTAAATTTATATTGAATTGCGTAATAATAAATTTGTACCACTAGTAAATAAATAAACACTATTAAACTTATGTGTAATACATACCAACGACAATAACATCATGTTTCTGGACATTAGGGGCGGCTGCCACAAAACCGCACAATGCGATAACTAACAATAATTTCATTCTGAAACGGACATTTTGTTGAAATAGTAACACAAATCGTAATAACGCTTGATTAGAAAATTACGTAATGTACGGTCTATTACGTGAATAAAAAATTATAATAATGATAAATAAAAATAAACGATAAATATGTATCTATATAAATATTTAATAATGTCGACATTAGCTACATTTTTAGACCAATCTAAACATTTTGTTTTATTTTTTATGACGTACAAATGTAGACAGTTCAAAAGTTTAGGGTGTAAATTGAATATTATTTTTCCGACATTTTAAGTGTTCGCACTTTAGAATATGGTTGCATTTTCGTAGTTCATACATAAAATTTAATGGGTATGTATGGGTATGGCTTTTGTTGCTCACTTTAATTTTGTAAGTGTAGATATTATATAAATATGATTATAATTGATATACCTACTGGTATGTTTTTGATTGTTGATAAAAACGAGACTTGTTATGATTTTGATGATATCCGTTTGAGTGTAGATAGATTTTCAAGGTTAATTAGAGTCTATTTTTATTTAATAATGGGTATTCCTATTCATACATTTTTTTTCTAACATTTTATGAAAAATGTATTATTAATAAAATTGTTTTTGGAAATTAATATACACTTATGTCATTATTTAATGTTTTAAAATTGAAAATGTTATCTATGTCTTATATTACAATAATTTATGTTAATATAAATATGAAGAAGTAAAACTATCTAACATTTGAAAGCGATTAAAGGCTAGCGTGTATACATATGCATACAAATATAGATATCATATACATACAAATATATATACTACAAAAAGTTTTAGTTTATTGGGGAAAAATAGTAATATTGATGAAATTTTTCTGTTGAGAGAGAGAGAGAGTGTGGGTCGACAACCGTCTAAGAGTGTAGGTAGGTAAGGAGTTAAACTTACGACTAGGGTATAGACGAATTATTGGGATTCAATTTCGATATAGTTTTCAACTATTTTAAAAGATCCCAAGTAAAATTAGTTTTATTACATTAACTATAATAATGCTTCAAGTTGTTCTATTCACAAATATAGTCTTATTTTAGTGATATTACTTTCTTGGTTTCCGTAACGTTATTTTTCGACAAAGTCAAGAAGCTACTCTGTATCTTACTTCAAATTTATCTTAAAAAAATTTTATTGGAATCGGAAACACTGATAAAATTATAATATTTGTAATTCACAAATTAAAAAAAAACAACGCAATATAATCTATAATTATTGTATTAAGTCACGACAATTTTTTTTAATCAACTTACCTTACGCTTCACCAAGTAATGATTGTTACACAAATAATAAAATCAAAATTATACGTTATCATTTAATTAGATGTATTTATACCTAAGTTGTATATTTTTTTGTGATTTGAGATTTATCAACACATATTATATTATGATAGCAATGATATCAGTGTTATTGATCTGCTGTTCATTATTATTATTATTGGTATATTTGTTGATAAGCGTTTGTTTAACTTGGTTGATAGGCTTTGTGCAACCTCCTATGGGTTGGTAGTTGGTTCCACCCACACAGGTACACCGTCAAGCAGCAATACATAGTATTGCTGTGCCTCACTCATGCTTCAAAGACGGGTGTGAAGCAAACAATGAAAAGCGCACAAGATTTTCTTGTGCTACACTGGTAACGGGAAACCTAATATAAATATTTAGGAATACATTATTAGTGTTAGAGCTTTGTGCAAGTCCGTCTGGGTAGGTACCACTCACTCACCACATATTCTACCGCCAAACAACACTCAATATTGTAGTGTTCCGGTTTTGAAGTTTGAATGAGCCAGTGTAACTACAGACACAAGGGACATTACATTACATTAAAAGGAATGATTAAATATTTCTTACAGTTCCATTGTCGATATCGGTGGTAACAACTTACTATATAATATGCTCGTCTGCTAACTTATGACATTAAAAAAAAAGCTTTAAATCATACCCTGAGAAGGTAAGGATTTCCCAACAGAAGGTCATTTATAGGATTATACTCCACAATTTTTTTTTGCAGTTAAGTGACTGTTGTCTTAATATCTCACTCGTTCCATGTTGAATCCAGATATACTGTCTCTACAGGCAATGTAAAAAAAAATCGTGGAAATTTTATGTGATTTTGTATTTTATTAATTTTTTTATTCGGTAAGGGAAAATAAACTCATAAATTAAAATAGAAAATAATATATTTACAGTACAACTATTTGTAATTAAAGTAGAGTCGCCAAAATTTGCCAGGAGTCAAAGTTGTTAAGAAAATCGTTAATCACATTAATGAAATATCCTCCGTATAATTTAACGAAGAATTGATTGAATCGATTAATGTAGCCGGCTAAGAGATCTGTTATAATAGCGTTTGCGATGTCATCTATATTATTGTCGAATTCCACGTGAGACTGCAAAGAATAGAGAAACAAGTTATTTCACGTATTTAACATTAAAGTACAAAACACAATACACCATCTCACTACTAAATGAAATGTATTATTGGTCTTTTAGGTGTTACGTACTTAAGTCCTTTTCTGCATATATATTGTATAAAAAATAATTACTATAGGTTGTTAAGACATGCCAACATGACATGTGAACATGAGAACATGATCCAAACCATCTCCTCAAAGGGAGAGGAGGACTTAGCCCAGCTGTGGGAAATTTACAGGCCGTTGTAGATGTTGATGAGTTGTTAAGACGTAAGCGATCTTTAGTATTTATTTGTTCTCTCGTATTTTTGTGTACGGGCCGCCTAGTGATGAAAGTCGCAGGATCGATCCTGACGATTGGGTTATTGCCGTCACAACTTCTAACACAAATAAGCTTAAGAGGAGAGATAGGTAAGTAGGAATATTAGTAGTTCTTTATTCAATATGTGAAATTACTATTACTGACATTATTATTACAACTACTCTTAAAAAAATTACAGGATCTTCTAAGGTATTAAAATTCAATGAATTAAAAATGAATAAATAAAAACAATATGGCAATAAATCAGAATAGATTGTAAGTCTTTAACAAACTGTGGCCAATAGGGGAAGAGATAGAGCGTGAACAATGAACTGCATTTGAATCGTAAAAATACATTGCATAACAATACACGGACAACAACAGCCCGTGAGTTTGTTTGCGTAGACTCGAATTAAAAAAAAAACAATATTTTTTTATCTACATGATTAAAAATACTATACAAAATTAACACCTGGCAGATTGTATCGCTGCCAATTAAATTAAAAAAAAATGTAATCAAAGATTTATTCAACGACATGTTTAATCATAAATAATCGATTTAGATGCGGATATGTTTGTAGAAGTTGCTTAGCTGCTAAAGTTAATTATAAAAACTTTTTGGTAACTGATGAAAAAAAGGCTTTGTTTTGACATCTGCGGTGGCGTTATTTAAAAAAAAATAGAATTTGTAGTAATCTTAGCATCTACTTATATTTAGTTAAGATAAACGAAACATAAAACAACAATAACCGAAGTTTGTTGTATTAGGAACTGAGTATTTTCATCCTAAAGAAATTTACACTCAAACATAAATCATAAATATATGCAAACGCAATGTCGCCCGCGGCTTTGCTCGCGTTTTAGGACGTTATTTATCATGTTTTAGGCAAAAATCGTTTGATTTCAATTCGTTTTCATTGGTTTGGGCGTGAAAAGGCGACAGACACACAGATACACGGAGTTACTTTCATATTTATAATATTGTAATTCATCAATTCTTAATGTAACTCTGGGAAAATTCAGAAAATTTGGTCACTAACAATCATTATATTTTACAAAAACAAAGTCCCCTAGCCGCGTCTATCTGTGTATGTCGAGTGCACACGTAAATTGCAAGGTGTGTTATAAAAACTTCGTCCTGAAAAATCTTAGGTCAACGGCCATTCGGGTCTGCCTTACGAATTGATTGACCTACTAAATTTAAAAAACTTATCGCGTAGAAACATTTGGCTATCGCGAGCTAATTGGTACTTACGATAAATAACATGGGTAACATTGTTATACTTACGACAATTTTTTGTATACTGAATTGTAAATTAGAAATTTCCTTTATTAATATTGATTTTTCATCGTCCGACTGCTTCAAGTAGAACTTTCCCGTTATCGTCAGATTGTGTATTTGAAATCTGTGTATGAAAAAATCTTATAGTTTATACAACTTACAAACAGACTTGCTTTAACTTGAAAAAATAAATTAGTCGTATTCAACCCAGATAGCTTTTAAACTGGCACAAAGTAAGAATACATGTTATGATACATTTGTGTGCAAAGGGTTTTTTAAGAATTAGTGACTTCATTGATGATAGCAGATGTACAATGAAAACTTCTATACGAATACCTCTATGTATTTAATTACACAAGTAAATAAAAAACTAAGATAAGATTCTTTATGCGCCGGTGTTTAATTTCACTAAGAATAAGTATCATTTAATCATATTAATATTTGCAATTCCGATTGATTTATAAAAATATACAAATATCACTTAACACGTGGTGGTATCGTAGTGGCTCGTGCAAGACTGTCTGGATAGGAACCACCCATCATATATTCCAAAAGCAATATTTAGCACGGCACTACTTTAATACATTTAAAGAAAGGCTAAAGATTTATTATATTATGCATAAGGCAGCAAGTAAATCGTAAGAATAAATACTCAATTATGAAATTGATTATATTCCTTTTTCCTTAATTCGTTTGAGACTGGAGCGGTGGGTTACTAGCACTCTGTGAAATAAGATTTTGAAGATATACGCTACGTGCAGCTCTTTGAAATATATTTAGTCCTGATTTTTTAAGGAATTTGAATTTCTAATTGTTTGAGTTTAAGCATTTATTCTAAATTTTTTATGTAAGTGTTAAAAATCTGAGTTTCTTGCCGGTTCTTCTCGGTAGAATCTACTTTCCGAACCGGTGGTAGCTTCACTTAATAGTAAAATGACGATTCAAAAGTGCTTGTTTGTGCTTGCCCACTTGAATAAAGCTTATTCCAATATCCAATATCTATTTTTCGGAACCGCAAATTATATCAACGCTCTTCTTTGTCGTGCTATGCAGACAGGCTATACTTTTGGATATATAAACATTATTTATTCGACTATCATAGCATCAATATTCGACCGACCTCAAAGATAATAAAATGATTTAATTAGACTGCAAAATCTGATACGATGATAATACTGTGGAATGGAGATATAATTAAGAAGCGCGAAAAAAAACACGATTACTTTCCTTTTAATAAGTCTACCTTAGAAAATGATAAAGTTTTCCTTTTATTTGTCATAATTTCATTTATGGATACAAATATTTTGTATAATATAACATATACGCTTTCTTTATGCATGCATTGACCAATAGCTTCTGCCATGTATGGGCTTACTACAAATGGAATATTTTTCGTGACTTCAGTTTATAATGGTCGTTTAAATATCCCGATAGTAGTATTCTCCGATATTTTTTGCTTCCGCAAAGAACAACACTCATACACGGATGTGTATTGTATAGCACAGATAACAAAATATTCTTAAGTCGTATCTTATCTAACTATAAGGAAATCAACAAAGAGTAAATAATTATCCCCGTTCGGGAAGGATATGTGTAATATGAATGTTCCTCACTCAAATACTCCTCTTCCAGCTATTGGTATTATTTCCATAACAGCTCCCTTCATTTTGTAGTTTTCTGCAAAATATAATTGTAGTTAAATTTATAATCTCAAAACAATCCGAAGGTTTCGAAGGTTACCGAATTTGAGGTAAACGAGCGTTAAAGAAGAATCTATTCTTCTACTTATATTTGAAGATTTGCATATTTGCAACAGAGATTGAATTGAATTGTAATAAACTTCAATCTATAGACGATTAAACATTTGTAAAATAATAACCATATTTTAACAATTTACCGAAAGTCACCGACTGGCTGGCCCTCAGTAGGTATTTCATATTAGCAAAGTTTGAATGTCAAAAAAAAAAACTAGGTGTGTTTGAAGGATGGACAACAGACATGAATTAGAACAGAACTTAAGTATCCAAGTGTCTTAAAACATATTTATTCAATCTATCCGTTAAATTATCTTACAATACCTGCTTGAAAGGTGATAAGTGGAAAATTCAATGACAATTCAATGGAAACTTCCTCCTTTATGAATTCTGTATTGTGTACATCAAAGTTTCCTAATCCGATGATCTCGCCATTTTTAAAGTCGGCATTTAAACTGTAAACAGAAAATTGTAAACCATCCAAGAGTTTCATTTAAAACTAAGATTTACTTAAAACTTTGAGCTACTTAAATCGATGTTTTTATTCTTCTGATTACAAGTTATGGAAATTATTAATTGAACATCATTATGGCTTTTTTATTTCATTGCTGGAATAACGGTGTTACGCGTTACACCCACGCGACATGGGGGGCTCGCCTGGGCAGAAGGCACCGGAATACCAACTAAAGAAACCAGCGGTATCCACTTCGTCTTTTCTGGGGCATTACGGGATCGCTTGTGAATGCTACCGAGATGCGTCGTTGGTTGGCTCACCGTTGGGGACCCCCAAGCAATAGGAATTCCCAGGGTACAGAGAACCCCCACGTCATCATGACTGCTTAGAAGCTAAATAATTAGTATTAGTAGCTAATATCAAGAAAATCACCCAGTAGGTGCTAATAATAAATAAAAATTTTAACAAAAAGAAACACCGACTTCAAACAAAACACTATTTTAAAACAAATGAATATGCACGAAAAAGTAATAAAAATAATTGCGTATTCAACATATTTTTTAGAGTCTTCCTAAGTTAAATGAAATGAAAAATATTAGACTACTTAAAAGTCGATTAACGATTATATCATGTAGTTATAATTATTGGTATATTTGGAGCCGGTGTCAGCCACCCCAACAATCAAAAGAAAGAAGCGATACGAGCTCCTTGATTGATCCAGTATATTATCGTGTAAAAGGTAATTTGTAAAAAACATATTTGTTAAAGTATTCTCGTATTGTTTTTTGATAGATATACTGTAGGGTTTTATTGGCTGACACCGACTCCAAATATAACAATAATTATAACTACATGATATAATCGTTAATCGACTTTTAAGTAGTCTAATATTTTTCATTTCATTTAACTTAGGAAGACTCTAAAAAATATGTTGAATACGCAATTATTTTTATTACTTTTTCGTGCATATTCATTTGTTTTAAAATAGTGTTTTGTTTGAAGTCGGTTTTTCTTTTTGTTAAAATTTTTATTTATTTTTTGATTTTAAGTGAAGCTGATGTTGACTAACTAATTTTTTTTATATATATAGATTAAGCGTTCCGTTTATATGAGTCAGAAACTACTTCGAGGACAATTTCAAAGGAAACTTGCGAATAAAGCAAAAATAGACTTTCGATAATGCGGATTTAATACGTCACGCGGCGTAAACTACAAGGATCCCTCGAAACAGCTGTAATCGAACTAAGCAAAAAAACTTTGAAAAAGACCAACTATATTTCGTACATCATATGACATCACATCACATACACAAAATTTGATTAAAGATAGTAAGAAATTCTGCCCCATATCGCACCCTAACTGCGAGCCGTATAGGAGTTCCATCACTACATAGTATAAAACAAAGTCGCTTTCTCTGTCCCTATATCTTTAAATCTACGCAACGGATTTTGATGCGGTTTTTTTTAAAAGATAGTGTGATTCAAGGGGAAGGTTTGTGTATATAATACATGAACAATATAGTAAAGAAACACTGATAATTTTAGAAGTTTGCGATGTGATTTCGTAAATAAACAAATTCTGTAGTATATTTAGTATCAGTATTGCACCCGTGCGAAGCCGGGGTGGGTAGCTAGTTGATTATAATATTCGACTATGATAATTACATAAACATAACCACATTACGGAAGGTGACTCAAATATCCAAATAACCTATAAATAAAAGATTCGACTGAGTATCGCTATTGTGCTCCTCAGAATTGTTCCGTTCCCTTCCATTCCGTTACTTTGTCATGGATCCTGTGCTCAGAACCTTACCAAACTTTCACCAAATTACCCTTGAAGTATATATTTTTTAATAAAAAAAGAATTATCAAAATTGGTTAACGTGATTTTCAGTTATTCACCTATTTGTCGCGCATATACATAATGCAAATTTAAGACTTATGTCGTTTTCATATGGATACCATCATCGGAAAAAAATTAAAAAAAAATGGGACCCCACGGGAAGCACTACCTTTCAAACAAAAAAAAATTATCAAAATCGGTCCACCCAGTGAAAAGTTATGAGGTAACAAACATAAAAAAAAAAAAAAAAAAAATACAGACGAATTGATAACCTCCTCCGTTTGGAAGTCGGTTGAAAATGAACTATAAACAGGAAACATTGAAACCATCATATACAACGTTTCATCTGTATATTAAAATTGGAAATGTGTGCATTATTAATAATCTATTAAATTATCACATCAATTATAAGCCGATATCATTAAATTAAAATAATTATAACAAAATCAATACAGTAGATTGAGTGTATTATCCGATAATCAAAACTAAATGACTGAATATTTTTGATAAGCGATGTAATGTGTAGTTTGCTGGATTCATAATCCTACAGCATTAAGTGGTCCCTTATTGTCTTATCATTCAAAATAAAAATTACGTCTTTGAATTATTAAATCTATAAACATTGTATATTACTAAAATCAAAGTGTTGAGTCGATGGTCTAGTTTCACATTATTTTCGGCTTTATGTAATATTTGAAACGGCCTTCAAACAGCAAGCAGATGGGCTGCTGGCCAGAGGTGTTGACTTCGTTTATGGATAATGTTAGGAGCGTCTTCCACCAAGCTGTTTCAATGCGGATTGGATTCACAAATGCCATATTTTCAATTCATTTACTATATTGGTGGTGGAGAGCATGTATCGCGTTTGGTGCTGCGCCAGAGCTCTTCTATTGGTGATGGTAATTATGAAAAAGAGGTCACACAGGACCTGTGTTTGCGCACGCGCATACTTAAGTAATATATTATGGCACTCTCACTTGTTGGTAGGGCTTTGTGCAAGCCCGTCTGGGTAGGTACCACCCACTCATCAGTTATTCTACCGCCAAATAACAGTATTCAGTATTTTTGTGTTCCGGTTAGAAGGGTGAGTGAGCCAGTGTAACTACAGGCACAAGGGACATAACATCTCAGTTCCCAAGGTTGGTGGCACATTGACGACGTAAGGAATAGTTAATATTTATTACAGCGTCATTTTCTATGGCTGATGGTGACCACTTACCATCAGGTGGCTTCACATGGTTCACTGAGTGCGAAACGGATTATAAATGCATGGAATCATAATTACTCTCGCCCGGGATGCACGATCTTCATTCAAGGATAACTTTACTAATAATGAATGTAAATAATTATAATTAAATTAAGACACAAACCTCAGTATTTTGTTCGGTAAATAAATATTATACTCTCTGTAGTCAAATTCAAACGGATCTAAATATATTGGAATATCATTCTGTACAAAACCATTCTTTATGGAATATTTTAGCATCTCGAAAAGTTGACGTATTATAGCATTGCTATTTATTTCTTGATATTGTTGAAGTACATCTGTAACACAATTATTTATGTAATGGAAACAAGTTATTGTAAAAGTTTCTATACACCATATTTTAGTTTTATGTCTGTAGTCTTCTGTAAAATGATCGAAATATAGATAGTCTGTATCTGTAAATGAATTAATGTATGGTATGGAGATAGTTTGATTAGTTTTGCAAATGTCGGGCGGGTAAAGCCGGATATACACATAGTATTTAGATATAACTTCTCGATTACAAGACAAATGCTTTATCAGACAATATATATCGGTAATCTATTATTCTTTCCTTTGTCAAAAAATTGCGTAATAAAAAGAAGCGATTCACGCCATCTATTGAAACATTTAAGAAGTAATGTTTTAACATGAGTAAAAATTAAGAGACTTGTGTCGTTCATAATTTCTATAAACAATTAGACGGATACCATAAACACACACAAGCAGATTGCTCCAAAAATATATTTATCTATTTACAAAAAAAAAAATTAATGCGTGCTAAAAATTATATAAGCTTATCACCACAGATATATGAACAAATTGTAGGGCAATGAACCTTGTCTCTCCTTGCATGAACGATAATTTGACTATGAAAAAGTTCTACGTGATTAAGCGGACGTACCTTTTGTACTTCCATATGCAACTACACTGAGAATAAAGAAAATAATTTTCATGGCTGCGAGCTCTAGTCCACTAATTGCACTATATTTAACTACGGACTCTTAGGATTATATATGAACTATGAAGTAAGTTTGGCCATGAATTAATTGATTAACTAACAGTTGGTGTTATCATCAAACGGTTTCGAAAGCAGGATTTTCTTATCTGGTCTAATTTAGCTGGGATACCTATTTTACGATGGTCTTTTGAGCCCGGTTGTGTATGAATCGTTTGGGCTATACATACTTATCAGTTTAATTTTTTTCTAATCAGCCAGTCAACTATATTTTTATTTAAAATTGATTATAAAACTATTTACATAACTTAAATAATTGAGTACTTAATTATTAATAGGTATACGAATTTCGACGTTATATAAACCAAGAAAAATTTGTATAAACGTCACTTTTAAGAATAATTTAATTCGTTTCTAGGATATCTAACTATCTATTGATTAAACTTAATTTTATAACTGCATAGATACACTGAAAAAGAAACAAATTTATTATATTTACGTATCGATCCAATATTTCACCACCTCGGCAATGCTTATCTTTAAAATGACATCATATTTAAAAAAAACAATAAATATAGTTTACTGTTACGTTAGTTAAATAAATATATTTAACTTATTAGTGAAGTTAAAATATACGTGGAAAGCAGTGTGTATAAGTAAGGAATGAATTATTTTTCCTCTGAAGGTATTTTCATAGACACGATTGTTTCGTCAGTCCACCGACTGACGCTATTCGATATCTGGATAACATTTTTAATTTTATGTAATATTGATTATAATTATTTTTGTTCGTAACCACCTAGGATCTTACAATATAAATACGTTTTATACATTAGATGGTTTTGGGAATGGTGTTTGAGAATATTGGTTCGTATTAGACATTCCAACTATAAGAGAAGTAAAGACAAAGTATTTTTGAAATAAAATTCGATATTCTTGTGGTCTAGAATTAGAATCGTTGATATTCCTAGGTATTTGCGAAAATGGCGTTTAAAATTTCGACGATCTGTACTTTGAAAGTAAAATTAAAGTGGTTATAAGTAGTTAAACGGAATAGTGTTGTATTATTATTTACGATATATAAATAAGGGCCGTTTAATATGACAAATCTATGAGTTAATCGCAAGGATAGCGTAAATCTAATCTTTGTTTAACTGTAGTTCTAGTTAGTATAGGTACGAAAAGTGGTGTTATATTATACTTTGATAATGCTAGGACTAGGATATAAGCTAATAATTGATCATACGAGTAGTGTTGATAGAATTAAATGCTTTGTGCTTATTGTAAAATATTTGCATTGCTGCAATAAATCTCCTGCCTAAGCTCCATGAAACTTATTGTGCAATGCGTTTTAATTGAATTAATTTCCCATGGTCATAAAAGATGTGGTATCACAATGGCTTCCATGAGCTGTATGGTATTTGAATCCTTGACACAATTTCGCTGAGCAGCGGTCTAAATTCAAGTTGTTGGCATATCGACGCTCCTATCTTGACGCTTGATAACCATGAATGGTCTTTCCGTGCTCTTTCGGCGAGACCGTTTCATTGTGTTAAAATTTAATTAATAATCTAGACTGTTATGCAATAATAAGTGAGTCAGAAGCATCTGGCATGTTGTTATGAAGTAAAGCAATACTAGATGTCAACCAACTAGGTATATCAACTATAAAAGATCATATGTGACTTATCATATTTGCGTATAATGATTAACGAATTTCTTGTTTTGATTTTTAGATGGAATAAATAGTACCTTTATATTTAAAACTAACGACAATTAGTGGTTTAAGCAAAATTTTAGTAGTAAATATTCACTCTTTTTCTGAATAATAGGAATGTTTTTATTGCACGGCATGTCAATTTTATTTTCATCATTATAGGACTCATTCACCAAAAGCTCTTCAAAACGGTTGCTTTATAAAAGTTATTTATTTCATTTTTATTACTTTAAATATAATTTTTGTATTTGGCACTTCAGAATTGTGGTATTATATTCTCGGTCGAGGCACTAATTTGGTACTGGTACTACTACTACTGGTAGTCAAGGAATTCTTAGTATCAGGCCAGAGATATAAAGATAGCAGGAAAACCCGTAAAGTCACTGTTGCGTCTAATCTATTTACAGCTGCGTTGGATTATCGTATCATTGGACTATGAGAATATGGAAAATGCAAGGACTTAAGGACTATAGGTATCTCTTGTGGAGACGGCTTATCCTTCAGAGTTCTCGCCAAGGGATAGTTACTAGTGTATTAAAATATTTATGTGTATTAGCTTAGTATAATTTTTAAACAGCGATTTATTAGATTAAAAAAGGAATTTATTAGATCTAAAAGTGTAATATACTAGAGCTATAAAAAGTGGATATAGGTCCACTCTTGTCCATTAGAGCGAATTTGTTATCGAACGTTTCGATGTAACTCCGTGTTTAATATAAACAAAGTATTGAAACGCAATAAACATGTATGTTTTTTTGCAAAATAAATTACTTTTTAAAGTTATACAAAGTCGACATCTGTATTTGAGTATCGAAACAGATTGATTTTACGCTTCGAAATAGGTCAACATCTGATCACTCAAATAGAGCGCGACGAAAGGAAGCCTCAGAAATAATTAAATTACTACTAAGAAAAGAACATTTGTTACAATTTATCATATTCCCCTAAAATATTATCTATCGTATAACCTACAAAATAACGGCTATTCCTTTTAGGTTATATGACTACGTTTTGATAGACATTTTCTTGAACAATATAATTCAAGACTAGCCATTATATTGTCTGTCTTCCCGATTGTCAAGTGTTAGGAATGAAATGTGTGAAAACATGTTTTAAATTATAAGAGTTTTGACTTTATCGTAGTTATCTTATCTGTAAGGTGCGGGGGATTCAATGACGGACTATTTAGTATTATTAGGGCTTATTATACATTCGAGATTTAGGGTTAGTGTGCACCTTACGGCCAATCGAAGAAAGACCAGCCGAGACGTTCCCCATTATTATTGAATGATAAAAATTTAATGAGTAAATATATCAAGCTGTCACACTTAACCTGTGATATGTCAATTAAATTGAGTAATAAATGGTGTACGACTCTTTCAAGGCATTTTATTTATATGTAGTAGTAGGTCTTGATGCAAATTTGAGTAGTCTTATTCGTATCATAGCTTTCAACTTCCTAAGGCTGAAGGCGTATCGATAAATAATGTTTAATATTTTTACAGCGCCAATGTGTATGGGCGGTGATAATCACCTATCTCTAGGTAGCACATACACGGGTGTATCCTATTACTTAATCTATTACATCAAAAAAAATATTTAATATAGAGTATTGCTTAGTATTAGAGTAGTATATAATAAATTCGAGTATTTAACGCTAGTGGCATATGTTTTTTGTTAGGCTCAAAATGTTGGGACTTGGTTTTAATCGGTATTAAAAATGTTTTTTTTTTATATATACATTGTTATCTATAGTACATTCTAAGACTGCTATTTTTTTACGTTATTGGCGCACATGATGAATTACAATGACTAAAAATTATTATTATGTACAAGTCAAATAAAACCATATATACATACATATACTAAATAATGACCGACAGCGGTAGCAGACAGTATCAGACAAAAATAAAATAGTAATTCAGGATACAAAAAGCGTTCCCAATTATGTACTAAATAATACATGATGTAAAGATATAAATAATAATATAAATGTCACTCTGTATGCGGCTTTTTTAATAGATAGAATGATTCGAGACTTATTAAAGAAATACTGATAATTTTAGAAGTTTCTAATATGTAGTAAATAAACAAATTCTGTAGTATATTTAGTATCAGCATTGCACCCGTGCGTGCCGGGGGGGGGGGGGTTGCTAGTTGAAGATAAAAATCAATAATCTTATTCACATATTATAACATTGGTTTTGAACGTTTAACGAATAAAGATGGTAACATTCCTCAGTTACGTCGAATGCGAATTATTTAAATATCAGTTCATGTAATTATCTGATTGTTAAATTAGCGTCTGGCTCTTCCATTCGCACCGTGTCTGTTTTCTGCTTCTTCTTAGGATCATTTATTTAAAGGCGTTATTTATACAGCCCTATAAAAAAGGTTGAAGTGTTAAAAGATTGCAAATTAATCTTCTTTTATTTTTGGATTGTTATATAATATATTTAATGTCAATGCCAGCATTAGAAAAAATTGAATTATAGTTCCTTTGATGAACTAAATTACTAACACATATTTTTTATTCAGATTTTTTTTTTATTTGGTTGCAAGCCTTTACATTTAAGGACTAATTTAAATTTATCAGTGAAATGTATCTATATTATGTAACTTTTAAGTATAAGGTTTTGAATATTTGCGTCTTTCGGTAAAGGCAATCAATTTTTAATCATCTTTAATTAATTAATTTATAACACCTTAATTAATTTTCTAATACCTGATATATGCGTAGGTGCGGAAATAAAATTTATAATTAGATATATATCTCAGGATTCAATTGGTGTGCTTAGTTAATAATATTACATTTTACTTCACGTTTATATTTTAGTACTTCGGATGATTATTTAAGACACTCATGATAATAATCGTAGAAATGTTAAAATGCTAACAAATACTTGATATTATTTTAATTTCCTAGTTGAATAAAATATAGTCAGAGAATCCGAATTTTAATTTTTTTATTACTATTTATTTATTATTGTACTCGTTGATTTTATTTTAGGGAAAACATGTAGGAGGTAGCTGATTTATGCATTTATAATTTTATTGTGTAAAAAATATTTTAAATTTGTAATTTTTTAATCTATAATAAAATCGGAGTGTCTGTTTGTAATAATAAAATAATCACTTGCACAATGCTAAATGCGTATGTATGTATACACGGTTCATATACTAATTTTTGTCTGTCTGTCTGTCTGCCTGATTGTTCCGACTAACCTCTGGAACTACTGGAGCGATTTTGACGGGACTTTTACTGGCAGATACCGGACTTAATAAGGCATAACTTAGGCTACTTTATTTCAGTATTATATATAAAGTCACGCTGCAAAGTCTAAATACTTAGACTTAGTTTTTAATAGATGTCTTTAAAATTCAATTTAATTTTAATTTTAAGCTTTTCAAATGATATAGTAACTGACCTATTAATGATGCTTTGTAGCAATGAATATTCGCAAAAGGCTTTCCGAAAGGTTACGAAGCGTAGAATAAGCTACGTTATATATGAATTCGTAGACAATCCTCACAGGTATATTAGTTCCGGCACAGAATTCGACGATTGCGCACTGTGGCTCTCGATATTAGCGAATTAACCATTTAAAAATATCGTCGTAGAAAAAGTGAAAACATTTTATTACGTTCCGAAATATTGATCATATACGATACTTTAATAAAATATAAAAAAAATACTTTAATTAAAATGTGGCAACCTGTGTTATTAATAATAATTTCTGTGATGGTTTCTATTAAAACTGCACCCGCAAATATCTATAGTAAGTATTTTATTTCATTTTCTTTATTTTTAAATATAGTATTTTTTTTATCAAAAAGGTTTTTGAACGTTGGCATATTTAAAACTTGTTGGCCGTATGCTTTCACAAAAATGTATTTTAGGTGTAACAAAAAACAATTTTTTTGATTAAATAAGTAATGTGTACACGCAGCATCGATCCTGACCCGCTCCGAACACATGTGATAAGCTTAAAAGAAGGGCCAAATAGGAATATTAGTAATTTCTTAATTAATGAAGGGCATAGCTAGTATTCTTTAAAAAAAATCATTGTGGGTAGAGTGAAACAGAAAAGTGATTATATCTGAAAAAGAGTTGAAATAAAAACTTTTTTTTAAATTCCACGTTAGGCTTTTTATAGATTTTTCTTCAAGTAAAATCAAAATTAAACTACGAAATTTAATACATGAAATGTATCTATGCGCAAGTGTTTTTGCGTGTGTGGTCGAATAAAGGGTTTCTATTAATAAAGATTTACTTTCCACCATTACCATTAACACTATTTCATTCGAAAAAGATCAAAGGAGACGACAGAAGTTAAATTAATTTCGTGTAAAAACGTGATCGTAACTTAAACAAATGAGAGTTGACGTCTTTAATCATTTCGACACTGAGTTATTAATAAAACTATTTGCTCGCTATATGCTCATGGTCTTCCTGAATGAATGGATGTGCTAATTTTTTTATGGCGGCAAGTTTGTTGAATGTGACTAATGGTCAAGTGTCATTCGGACAAAAATCGTAATACATTTTTTTTTTATTTATTAAATGATTTAATTTAAATTCATTTCCATCGAATAAGGAACATCTAGTTATTCTTTGTTGTTATATTGTTTTTCTTTTCAATTTTATGGTTTCTTCTTATTCTAGTGTAATAAATAAATAGTGCCTAAAACATGCATCTAATATCACCACAATAAAATCTGCATCGTGAAGGTATGGCTTGTGATTTTAGTTCCATGATTTATAAACTATAAAATCATTAAATAAACAATTCTTCAATCATAAACAAAAGATAAAATGTAAGTGTAAAAAAAAGAAAAGTAAAGTAATAGCCTGTAAATTTCCCACTGCTGGGATAAGGCCTCCTCTTCCATCAAGGAGAAGGTTTGGAAAATATTCCACCATGCTGTTCCAATGCGGGTTGGTGGAATACATATGTGGCAGAATTTCGATGAAATTAGACACATGCAGGTTTCTTCACGATGTTTTCCTTCACCGCCGAGCTCGAGATGAATTATAAACAAAAATTAAGCACACATATATAGTGGTGATTGCCTGGGTTTGAATCCGCAATCATCGGTCATCAAAAAAAAAAGTGTATTGTACATTAAATCTAAGGAGTAATATTTATAAATATTTTTAGTATCTAATTTTTATGATTCACAATACTATATATAATTAAGCATTTTGTTATTTTACAGCTCGCGGACCTCAATATGCAGTTAGTACAGAGCCTGAACATCCTAAGCAGCCTATCATAGAAATTCGTAACGCAACTTATCACGGCAGTGGACCGCGGGAAGAAGCACGAGCGATGTGTTCCGTCAAGACGCAGGAGATCAACGCAACGGCGAATGCGACTATTACGAGACGTTTACACGGAGTTGTCACATCAAGTACACATTTTTATTGGTTTTATATTTTATTATATCATACTTTGTCTAATCTGCTAAACATGTTAGACTACAATAAATTAAATAAAATAAATCATGACCAAAAAATATTTTGCAATGATAATGAAACAAAAAATACTGAGGTACGACACAACTTAGATGTGGCATCGGTAATATCAATAAAACCGTTTACTGCCGATTTATACAACCAATAGAAATAGCTCCCTATTGCGCCATTCGACGCTATTCGTCGCTATAGATTCCCGCGTCAGTTCAACTCGAGAAATCAAGTGCATGTATATCGATGTGTCAAATTGACGTATATGTTAGGTCATATGATATTACAAGTTATTGTGTTTGTGTAAAAATAATTTTCGAATAAGAAGTAAATATTGATAATTTGGGATAGCGTACTTTATTCGGATGTGATCGTTTTTACGAATTTTCCTGATGCTACATCTAAGTTGTGTCGTACGTACTATACCCACTTATTAACGTTTGTAAATGTCTTGGTTTTTTGCAATGGTCATCTTCCCTCTCACGAGGAGAAAGTTTGAAGAGTACTCTATCGGGTTATCTTATTAAAATTTCGTAGATACACATGTATTAATATTTCATCAGACACATGATTTCTTCCGTAAGACATTAATTTATTCATCCCTGAGTATCTAAGATGAATATTTATAAACACGAATTAAGCATATGCAAAATGAAATAGTACAGCATCATATTGAGCTTAGATTCATGTGCTTTATCTTAGCTCTTCATTTTGTATTATACATATTTGATTATGTTAGGAATCTTTTCTATTATAAAATTCGCGTATACAATATTTCATATACATATTCAAAGGGCTCTATATCTCAACGGTTTACGAAATATCCAGTTATAATAACGCAAAACTTTTACGTAGACGGTATATAGTTTTATTCTGACCATTTATATCACACTTAACTTAATTTGAGAAATTGGACTATGAGTAATTCTTCGCAAATAGAATGCTTTAAAAGAACAAGAGCTGTTTTTTGATAGCGTATTATACTTAGCCATGTTTTAATAGCGTATTGCCATGGTTATGTATATAAATATACGGATGATGCTACTTTGTTTTTCAGGAGAACTTCACAGTTCTATTCAGCGCCTGGAGTTGATAATTCACGGACAGATGCAGCAACTGTGGCAGAGTTTAGACGCCTTGCGATCTCAAATAGCCGGCAGCCCAAGAGTTTCATACCCCGATCGACGCAGTGTTACCTTTAGGTACCGACCGAACTTTGTTTAATTATTTATTAAATTCGATATATCATTATTCGGTTTTCAGATTACAATTTGAAAAGAAATGTCTGTTTTTTTTTTAAGTCATGTTGCAATGTCTCAATACAGTCGTAAAGGCATTGAATATCAATGCTCGTTTTGCATCACTAACACAAATTTTTAATATAAAAGTTATTTTATTTTTTTGTAAAATTTTAGTGTCAACAATATTTAATTATTCAGTCCAAGAGTTTCTTATTCTTAAATTCAAAACAAACATTTAAAACATTAACATTTATTAAATGTAGATTAAGCATCATGGAGTACGTGATAAATTTATCAAGTTCAAATTAGGCTAAACTTTGTTTATTTTTTTGTTGTTGTTAAATGTAAATCGTTTACTCATTCCTTTGTTTAAAAGTATGACGTTTTGTAACTAATTGATTCAAAAAGTACATGTACGTGGAATAAATTTGTTATTATTTTCCTACATTTAGTTTTTCTTAATATCAAAGAGTCGTTACACATTAATATTTTTCGTATTTTGTTGAATGGACGTGTCTATTTTAAAATTTATTTTTAAGCGAATGCATGGTTTGTTATTTGCATATTTTGTTTAAAATAAAAAAAAAATAACAACGACTATCTTTTTTTTAAATATAGAAAAATAAAATGTTCCAAGTGTTTTTTAATAGCTTACTGTCCCGATTTTATTTAAGTACCTAGTTTGTATTATCTAACGCCTCGTTAGGTATATATTTTAAAATTTCAAATGTTTGAGGCTTTATCTTGTGAATTATATGCGACAATTATTCCTTAAAAAAACCCTGCGCGACTGAGTTACGTCAATTTTCTTTTTCCCGGCACTCCCGTTATCGTGTATGGTTTACATTATATAATTCTTAAAATTCTGTTAACCCGAGTTCGAATCTCGAATTGGGACACTAATATTTTTTCTCTTAATAATTTTCACTATAAATCCGTAGCTTAAAAGACGCCAGTATTTATACCAGGTCTCATTAATCACTGGTGGAAAATTGTCTCTATGAGCTTTCAAAGTGAGTCACTGGATAATGTCTTTACGCACAAATGTTTTGTAAATTTTAATGGTCCTTTTGATGATATTTGACTCATAATCTTTTAGAATAGTTCGTTCGTTTTAGTTCATCTGGGTAAACTACAGTAAGAAAGTAAAGTAAAGTAACAGCCTGGTAAATTTCCCACTGCTGGGCTAAGGCCTCCTCTCTCATTGAAGAGAGGGTTTGGAACATATTCCACCTCGCTGTTCCAATGCGGGTTGATGGAATGCACATGTGGCTGAATTTCGATGAAATTAGACACATGCAGGTTTCCTCACGATGTTTTCCTTCACCGCCGAGCACGAGATGAATTATAAACACAAATTAAGCACATATATATATATATATATATATATAGCGTTGCTTGCCTGGGTTTGAACCCGAAGTTATCGGTTAAGATGCATGCGTTCTAACCACTGGGCCATCTCGGCTCTAAGCAACAGTAATCAGTATTATTGTTTTCCTATTTGAAGGGTGAGTAAGCCAGTGTAACTAGAGGCACCACTTACTATCATGTTGCCCATTTTAGTGCGCCAACCTATAGATAATAATTAAAAAACTTGAACTGTAAACCAAAAATCTTCTAGATGGAATAAAATAAAACAAATAATATAATAATGTTCAATTTATTAACAATTAGTTACCCTTAGCGTTCACCCGGTCACTAAGAGTAAGATTTGAAATACACATGTATTTTACGTCATACTGTCTCTTTCTCGCATCAGTAAATATTACTTCAACAAAAGAGACAGCAATATGAAATTCCTACATTATATTTCAAATCTTACTTAAATAAATACCAGGCAATTATAACAAGAAACAAGATTCGTTAGTTACAAAAGTTAAATGATGGCGCCTAAATCTAAGTCTTTATTAATAAATATTAACAAATAAACAAAATTTATTATGCTTCCTATGATTTTATTTATTGGAATGTACTTCATGGATATTTTATCTTTCATTATTTTAATGTAGTAATGTATTACACAGAATAAGGACACTACCGAAGTTATAACAATATCGAGATTCGAATTTCACGTGAAATATCACTAGTATTAATAATCGTATATAAAATTTGGGTAATATAATGTCTACATATATAGATATACACTTATCTATGTCACATTTTTCAACTAAATATAATGATAAATAATCTTTGACTTGCAATAAATATGAAAATATATAATGTTAGTAATTATTTGTATCGACGACCGTTAGCATACATACCGATAAATGAATTTCCCGTGTACAACTTATTTTAGTCCTAACTACCTTAAACATAAGGCTCTTTATGACTCGAACTATCACGGATGAATATTCGCAGAATTAATATTTAAAAAAAAAATGCGCGTAAGCATATATTAGACAAAATTATTGTAAAAATACATCACTGCAATATTTATGAAATTTCGTGTTATAAAAATTCGAATAAGGCAATTTTTTGTTTTAATTTTTTAGATTGGTAACACTAATTTTTTACATAGTCTGTGCTTTATGATTCGTGGGTTAGGTGTTGTTGTGGGTTCACGTTTATGGGTTAGCAGTAGCTTGTAGATATCGTCGTAATTCTTCCTGTGTGTCGAAGATCATGACAGGGAACGGCGATCCGGGCACGTGTCGGCCCGCCCATCTCACTTCGACCCGATAGTCGCCGGGCTCGGTGGGAGAGAACTAGAACAATGATTTACTTTTATAAATACACTAGCGCGACGCGGCTTCGCTCGGGAGCAATGATGATACTAAATATAGTAGAGAATGTCTAAATGGTCAGTGTTTCTTTACTATAATATCCATTGTCCAGGTATATAAAAAAACTATTAAAAAAAAACGCATCAAAATCCGTTGCGTAATTTTAAAGATCAAAGCAGACTTTGGCTAGCGACTTTGTTTGATACTATGCAATGATGGTTTAGAGCATACTCCAATACTTGGGCGCTAGGTTGATAATATAATATCAAAATATATAATAATACCGAAATAACTTTAACAATTACAGATTTGATCGCAACGTTTTTATTCAATCCCAAATATGAGATAAAGTATAAACAAAATATAGGCTTGTCCTTTAGTTACGATCATGAGTTATAGAGTGTACATATATTTATATTCATCTTCCTTATAATAAAATACAAACATCATAATAGTAGCTAGCAAAGTTATTAACAAACAAATACGAAAAAAAGTTAATAGTGCAAGTATTATAATTAAGAAAATACCAAATTCCATAACACAAGTGCTTTAGCTTTAGCTAACTTACTTTGGGATACACAGTCACAGGCACAGTCATGTTTGTGATGTTGCCCAATATTTATTATTATTTATTAATATCGACTTTATTGTACATAACATTAAAGGATATTTTAAGTTTGAGTTGAGTTGAATTCTAAAAATGTTTTATAAGGAAGTTGGGAACATAATAAATGCGATAGACGTTAGTATGTGTACCTTGCATAATATGGTGCGGTCCTTTTGGCTCTCGCGCTGCATCTCGACGCGGAAGGCGCCCTTGGGCCCGCGCACGCGCACCGTGAGCTGCCCCGCGCCCGCGCCGCGCGTGTCGCACAGGAAGCGCGACTGGAACGTGGCCAGCACGCCCGGCTCCACGCCCGGCCCGTAAACACGCACCTGCGCATGCGCACAAGGCCAAACAATTACTTCATTATCGTTATTAATTATTTCATTTAAAAATATATACATACTGATACAAAAATAATCTTTTAATTTCCTTTTGTTATATTCAATATAAATAAATGTTTGTTAAAATGACAAATTAACTTCTGAGTTTTCTTTCAATACTTAGACATTATAAACGGCTCGGAAAAGGATAATAAACTCTAACACGTAAAGTCATGTTATTTTAAGAAGTGTTAGGGCAATTTTCTACTTTAATTTGTAACTCGATATAATAAGATGTCAATACAGATTCAAATTTAACAATACAAAATTACTTGTGCCGACGTGTATTGGCGACAATAAAACTATACGTGTAAGCTCACCTTGGAGGGGTCAGGCGCGCCGGCGACTTTGAGCACGAAGGGCGAGCCGGGCACGTGCTCGCCCGCGAACTGCACGCTGAGCACGTGCCGGCCCGCCTCCGCCGGCTTCACGTTCAGCGTGAACGTGCCGTCGCCGTGCTCGTACAGCTCGCAGTAAGCCACCTACGAGAACGTCACTTTTTTATACTAAATAACGTATTTAAGTTTTATAAAATGGTTTTGCACTAAGATCACTCCTGCTTTTTTTATGTTATAGGTTGGCGGTCGAGCATATGGGCCACCTGATGGTAAGTGGTCACCATCACCACCACATAGACAATGACGCTGTAAGAAATTTTAACTATTTATTACATCGTCAATGTGCCACCAACCTTGGAAACTAAGATGTTATGTCCCTTGTGCCTGTAGTTACACTGGCTCACTCACCCTTCAGACCGGAACACAACAATACTGAGTACTGTTATTTGGCGGTAGAATAACTGATGAGTGGGTGGTACCTACCCAGACGGGCTTGCACAAAGCCCTACCACCAAGTAAAATAATAAACGATATGATACTTTAGGCTCCTTAAATCTATTTATTCAAGATTACTGTTTATATAGTTCTAAACGGTGAAGAAAACATGGTACTAAATTATATGGGGTATTTTTGTCAAGAAACTTATTTTTACATACTTATAAATGTGTGTTCGTCGTGAAGTTTTCAGCCGTGGCCGTTTTTCCGTCGGTCGGACCTTATCGTTGTCTGTAACTCACTTTGTTAGGTCCGGTGCAATGCGCAGTCAACTCTCCGGGACCGGCTCGTCTCGTGTCAATCCAGGACCGTATCTCCCGGCCGACCACGCCGCCCGCCAGCCCGGCGCCGGAGCACACCACGCGCGACGCGTCGCCGCTCTCCGAACCCGCCATTACTTTCACTGTTAGAGGACAGCCTGAAACAAAGTCATCAATTAAGCTTACAGAAATAAATATTAAGTAGCAAGTCATTGTCAAGAGCGAGAAAGAGTATCATCTTCCATTATTACACGATATATTTAAAAATAAATGTAATGTTACCCTGTTGTTTATGTTTAAATAGAGTCGAGATGGCCCAGTGGTTAGAACGCGTGCATCTTAACCGATGATTGCGGGTTCAAACCCAAGCAAGCACCGCTGATTTATGTGCTTAATTGGTCTTTATAATTCATCTCGTGCTCAGCGGTGAAGGAAAAACATCGTGAGGAAACCTGCATGTGACAAATTTCATAGAAATTCTGCCACATGTGTATTCCACCAACCCGCATTGGAACAGCGTGGTGGAATATGTTCCAAATCTTCTCCTCAAAGGGAGAGGAGGCCTTTAGCCCAGCAGTGGGAATTTACAGGCTGTTGTTGTTGTTGTAATGTTACCAATAAATATGTTCAAATTAAAATCAAAATGATGATACCTAGTTTCACCACTTTAAAGCTCTCAAAGTGAAACGTCACTCTTATTGAAGAATATCCAACACATAATGACAGCGATGTCATTATAGGTCCTGAAGTTACAGAATGAGTACCCATTATGTTTTTTATGGTATGTGAGTGCGCGAAGTACTGAAATGCTATATTTCAGCGAACGTAGTTTGCAGGTTACTTTATGGTATGTGAGTGCGCGAAGTACTTAAAGGCGATATTTCAGCGAACGTAGTGTGCAGGTTACCTTTGACGAGCCTGCCGGCCCACACGACGCGCAGCGAGTGGTCGCCGGGGCGGCGCGGCGTGTAGGTGGCGCGCCACAGGCCCGGGCCCGCCGCCGACAGCGACACAGCCACCGCTTCGCCCTCCGATGACGTCAGCGTGGCTTCCGGCGCGCCCGGGCCCGCCGCGCTGCCGTCTGCAACGTTACCACTTGTCACATCCCACACGAGCGTACCAATATGCATACTATAGGGGGTCTAAATAGGTCTAGTTTTGCAGTACTTTACATTTTGTCTAATCGTGAGCGTAGAAAGTATAGTACGACACAAATTAGATGTAGCATCGGAAAATGCAATGGAATGAAAATAAAACCGATTACTGCCGATTTACACAACCAATAGAAATAGCTCCCTATCGCGCCATTCGACGCTATTCGTCGCTATAGATTCACGCGTCAGAGAAAGCAAGTGCATGTAAATCGACGCGTCAAATTGACGAATATATTAGGTCATATAATATTACAAGTTATTACCTTTGCGTAAAGATCATATTCGCATCAGAAATAAATATTGATAATTTGGGATAACGTACTCAATTCGAATGTGATCGGTTTTACGAATTTTGCCGATGCGACATCTAAGTTGTGTCGTACTATAACGTAATTACTCGAGTGTGATCAGTGATCATTATTACACTGCAGGATGAATTAAAAATGTGTCAATCTCAAGGTTCAAATAATGGCACTAACCAATGGTAAACACGGCGGGCGTGTGCGGCGCGGCGTGAGCCAACCCTCGCCCGGCCAGTGTGACTCTGTCGGCGGTGTTGCCGGACGCCACGAGCGCCCTCCGAGGCGCTCCGGCTACTAGCGCTCCGTTGTAGGTCAGCTCTAACTCTTGCTCCCCACTCACTCCCTCCACTACCGTTAGTGTGACTACTGCTCTTCCCGAAACTGTCTCCACGCCTGTTTTTCGAGAAATGTCACAATTAATTTATATTACAGGTAAACGCAAAAACAAAAAAAAAAACAAACTTAGCAAAATTTTGCAAAGTTGTAGTATTATTAGTGGTCATGAAAATTAAAAGCAACTCAAAGACATGTTTCATATATTATTATTATGACACGTGTCATATATAGTATTATTAGAGGCCATGAAAATTAAAAGCAACTCATAGACATGTGACATCATAACGTGAATATTTTCAAAGAAAAATTAGCAACTAATAAACTTACGTTGATGTCTTCCAGCCAGTAGACACTCGAGCGTTCCCGGGCCCGCATTGCTGGTGTCCAGCACTAATTTAGAAGGCGCTCTCACCCGACCAGAGTTGTCAGTACCCCATCCGCCCACCGCCACGATCGCTGATGTATCTATTACCTGATCAAAGACATCAAAATATTAATACTCCAAATATTATTTTTATTGAAAGTTGATACATAAACTACACTAATACTAAATATATAATATCAAATTCGCTAACGTCTAAAATACAGGAAACAAATACAATAACGGCACTAAAATAATTCGCAATAGAAAGAGCTATATTTCGAATTTAAATTAAATATGTAACTCTAACAGTACTAAAATCGATAAAATAAAGTAATAGTGTAGGCAATATTGCTCTATCTTAAGTTTTAAGTAAAATTGATTGACGTAGTTTTATGTATAACTCATTTCACTGACAGAAGGAATACATATGCAGTTTTTTAAAGTATGGCTGTATTACATTCTCGCGAACTAGAAGGATTTACAATCATTTTTATGGTTCATTTCCATCCAGTCGTAAGAAATATAGTGTACATTTGCGTGTAATGTGTACTGTTTATGTACATATTGGAAATTGGTTACCAAGTTGGAAATTCGGTTACATACATACATATATTACATACATATTGATAAGTATTAAATTATTGTTAATGTATGTAAGCTTTGTACACTGTATATTGTGTACATAGGCTAAAGTACGAGTATATTATGCGCTGCCTAACATTTGTGATCTGGCATTTATTGTTATTGATATTGAACAATGACAGCAGACGCAAGGACGAATATTTTAAGACCGCTTGTCAAGAAATTTATTTCTAATTTATTTTTATATTTAGTTATAATATTGGAAGTGAAAAACCTTTAACTGTCGATTCTTCTATTTTAGATAAATATTAAATTTTTGTGTTATTTTACTCCAATAACAAATAACACATTACATGTATATTATATTTACAACATATATAACAGATATTACAATAAAATGTACTTACTTTAACAGAGAACGGACTTCCCGGCAGTGGACCGGATGAGGAGAATATTCTAACTTCGTATAATCCTACGACGAGGGGAATGTATGCGCAGAGCCACTCTTTAGGAGCACCGGCAACCACTCGGCATTCTAGCAGACCTGAGTCTGTTGTGTCTTCTTTGATATCCGTTAATTTTTCAACCTTAAATACAAATGATCAATTATTAATTAAATTAAATATTGAGTTTCTTGACGATTCTTCTCGGTAGTTCTACTTTCCGAACCGGTGTTAGCTTCACTTAATTGTTAAATGACGATACAAAAGTGCTTGTAAAAGCCCACTTGAATAAAGTTTATTTTGATTATTATAATTAATCGAATGTAGAGTATCTTTATATCGAGTGAATATTAAAGTCAATTTTTCTTTCTATTTTAAAACACTATACCCTGTACAAGTAACATTGATATTTTTAAGAGAAGGGCTAGTGATGAGATACAGAAAACATCAAGTAGTCCAAAAAATAACGTTTTAAAATACTTGTAACTTTGACGACATGGTTCATATGGTGATGTTATGCGTGAAATTCTTTATTGCACTAGGCCTATAAAACATTGGGTAGATAATAATTACCTATTTAATATTACAGGGTTATTTATGGACCATGATTATAAAAAAATAGAACGGTCTGATGTAAAGATTAGTTTTAATGTGATTAAGTAAAATATATATATATATATATATATATATATATATACCTGCACAGTGGGCGCCGTGTCCTCCACGCAGTGTATGGTGAAGGCGGCCTCCTTCCCGACGTGCGCATGCGCGAGGCCCGTGCCGGAGCACCGCGCCGCGTTGCTCGCTCTGCCGCTGAGGACGCCGAGCGACACGGGACTACCTACTACCGGAGCTCCTGGAAATCATTGATAATTTTACTTATACCTTTACGTAGTATAAAACAAAGCCGCTTACCGCTATCTGTCACTATGTATGCTTTGTTCTTGATTTTGATACAGATTTTTTAATAGATAGAGTGATTCGAGAGAAAGGAATTTTATATGTATGGTAGCTTCACTTCATTGTTAAATGACAATTCAAAAGTGCTTGTAAAAGCCCACTTGAATAAAGTATACTTTGATTTTGATTTTGATATATAATACCAGGACAGTTGTAGTAGGAAAGAAACGTTGAAAATTTTAGATATTTCTAATGTGATATCGTAAATAAACAAATTCTGTAGGATATAGTATATCAGCATTGCACCTGTTCCACCAAGATGGGGCGGGTCGTTAGTTATAAATAAGAAAGATTGGACGAATGGTTTAAAGTAGGTATCTTATTGACATTTTCCAAAGATATAGATAATTGTACGGAAAGGAACATTTAATACTTCACAGGTTACTTTTTAATACAGAGAACGGCATCTTACATAAGAAACTAGCTCACGTTAGGTAAGACACATTACTTTCTTATGTTAGGCTAGACTTAAATCCGGCTCAGAAGGACTATAAAATCGGAACTATATTAAGAGTGAAAACAATCAAATCTAAAATATTCCAATTAATTTATTGTACATTAAAGCTCTAATGTATATATTAGGTTGAATATATACCTCCATAAGTGATATAGATGCGATAGTGAGCGGGCACTGTTGGTCTTAAGCGGACTTTGTGTGTGTGTCCATCTTCTCGTATGTCAATAGGCAGTCGGACTCGCCTTTCGCCCATCGCTTCACAGATAACCTCTAGTTCGCCGACACCAGCGTCCTTTGTATCAACTATATATAACAATACAATAAAATAGCGTAAAAATAATAATTGTTGACTTCCAGGCAGGATATACATATTACATACATATATCAATGTATTTAACTAATATGACTTTGTATTTTTAAATGTTGAAAAAGAGTAAGTACCAAATTTATTGCTAGTTCTTCTCGGTAGAAACTACTGTTCGAACCGGTGGTAGCAACACTTAATATTTTAAAATTAAATGGCAATTCAAAAGTTCTTATAAAAGCCTACTCGAATAAAGTATATTTTGATTTGAGTATGAACATATTTGCTCCGAATTTAAGTCTTAAGATTCTTTTTATGATGATGAGTGTTAGACATTTTTCAATTAATATAAATAAAATAATTGAATAATCAAGATATTGAAGTAGTATTAACATAATTATAATGTTACCTGTGAAATTGATAGGAGTTTGAACGATGATGTTTCCAGTTGGCAGACCCGATATTATAACTTTGTTCGGATCGAAGGATTCACATGTGAAAGGGCTGCCGGTGACCGGTTTGGATAGGTGTAGTACTTCTGCGTAATTAAAACAAAATTTTGATACACATTTCAAAAATTAAGAATAGTTGAAACTTTATGCAAATAACAATATATTTTAATTCAAATCGTAAATTCAAATCGTTTATAAAAAATACATGATGGTAAAAAAGGCGTATTATTCGATACAAGATTTTGTAGATCATAAAAAGGCGTGGAATTAATTGAATGAATGAATAACCTGTTGACTTCCAGGCAGGATATATTAATTTAAATAATTGTAGTAACTAACATGACTGTATTTTTTTAAATGTTGAAAAAGAGTAACTACTGTGTTTCAAAAAATAATGACGATTCAAAAGTGCTTGTAAAAGCCCACTTGAATAAAGTTTATTTTGATTTTGATTTTTAATATCATAGCAGTTGGTTCACATCTTACCTATTGTGCTTTGTCCGACTTCATTAATTGAATATTCAGCTTGCAAGAGACCGGATTTTGTTTGGTAACACCTGACCGGAAGTGCTCTGGCGCCCGGCCCAGACACGACAACATCAAACTCTCTCGCGGGTCGCCCGAGGGTGTCTATGCTGAATGACGCCACCTTGCCCACTTGAGCCTGGTACAGACCAAGGCCTGACGCTGCTACCTGATAGAAAATTAGTACATAAAATGTTACATATGTTTTTAGTCATTTGAGTTTTTTGGCACCCCCAAAAATGGATCTATTTGGATTTGTAATCAAATTTTTGAATGCGTTTGTTGAGTTAAGTCATTTGGCTTGTTATATCAATGTCTAACTCGTATTTGACATCAGTATAGGGTAATATAAAAGTCTTGGTCTTCCGTTCCGAAAAAATAATTAATAAGGCACTTACACCTATGACAAACATTCATAGAGATAAATAGTACGACACAAATTAGATGTAGCATCGAAAAATGCAATCGAATGAAAATAAAACCGATTACTGCCGATTTACACAACCAATAGCAATAGCCCCCTTTCGCGCCATTCGACGCTATTCGTCACTATAGATTCACGCGTCAGAGAAAGCAAGTGCATATAAATCGACGCGTCAAATTGACGAATATATTAGGTCATATGATATTACAAGTTATTACGTTTGTTCAAAGATCATATTCGCGTGAGAAATAAATATTGATAATTTGGGATAGCGTACTCAATTCGGATGTGATCGGTTTTACGAATTTTGCCGATGCTACATCTAAAGTAAAGTAGTAAAGTAAAGTAACAGCCTGTAAATTTCCCACTGCTGAGATAAGGCCTCCTCTTCCATTAAGGAGAGGGTTTGGAACGTATTCCACCACGCTGTTCCAATGCGGGTTGCATTGTGGAATGCACATGTGGCAGAATTTCTATGAAATTAGACACATGCAGGTTTCCTCACGATGTTTTCCTTCACCGTTGAGCATGAGATGAATTATAAACACAATTAAGCACATATATATATATATAGTGGTGCTTGCCTGGGTTTGAACCCGCAATCATCGGTTAAGATGCACGCGTTCTAACCACTGGGCCATCTCGACTCTTCGTCGTACTATACCCATAAGTAAGATACTTAAGGTGGGGATGTTGTACCTCTTGTCCGTGGTGCGCGGGCAGCACGTCGACGAGTAGCGGTTCGCGCGCGACGGGCACGCCGCTCCACAGCAGCGCGAGGCGGTGCGCGGCGGCGCGCGACGGGTGCCACACGAGCTCCATGCGCGCGCCGCCGCGCCGCCGCACCGAGTGCGCCACGCTGGCGCCGCCGCACCACACGCGCGCCGACAGCCGCCCCGCGCCCGCGCCCGCCGTGCTCACTGCGCCCGCCCGATACGGTTAGACCATCAGCAACGCGTAGGGGAAAACTACCAGTGCCTTTCCGTGCTCACTGCGCCCGCCACCAGATTATACAGACCCCTCGCACGGTACCAGTAAGGCGTAGGGGAAAACTACCAGTGCCTTTCCGTGCTCACTGCGCCCGCCACCAGATTATACAGACCCCTCGCACGGTACCAGCGCGGCGTAGGGGAAAACTACCAGTGCCTTTCCGTGCTCACTGCGCCCGCCACCAGATTATACCGACCCCTCGCACGGTAACAGTAAGGCGTAGGGGAAAACTACCAGTGCCTTTCCGTGCTCACTGCGCCCGCCACCAGATTATACAGACCCCTCGCACGGTACCAGCGCGGCGTAGGGGAAAACTACCAGTGCCTTTCCGTGCTCACTGCGCCCGCCACCAGATTATACCGACCCCTCGCACGGTAACAGTAAGGCGTAGGGGAAAACTACCAGTGCCTTTCCGTGCTCACTGCGCCCGCCACCAGATTATACCGACCCCTCGCACGGTACCAGCGCGGCGTAGGGGAAAACTACCAGTGCCTTTCCGTGCTCACTGCGCCCGCCACCAGATTATACAGACCCCTCCCACGGTACCAGCGCGGCGTAGGCGAAAACTACCAGTGCCTTTCCCTCGTATTCGTCAGTCATATTTATTTATATTTTATACTTAGGGTTCTCAAAGGAGGAATATAATGTTATAAAACAGGTAAATCACAAATAAATAACACAATTAGCGCTTCGCGTAAAATTTAGGTCTTACCACCCCTGAACGGTATGTCTATGTCATGGCATATATGGCAATTTGGATTTGTGATAGTCCCTTCCTAGTCCACGGATTCTACACGATTAGCGTTGTCTAGACGCACTGGTAGTTTTTATTTACGTTGTGGTACCATCATATATAATTTACTTCGCACTACTATATTCACCGAGAGTTAAGACAAGCTTCGTTGAATATACTTTCCACTTCTCGGTATAATATTTGGACTAAATAAAGTTACTTTTTTTATTGATTACATTTATAATCTCACCAGTTAATATCGCGGGTCGATGTGCAACCGCATCTCCAATTGACAGCACTTTGACTGCGGACGCGTCCAACGCCTCCACCTCCGCGATGGGCCCCCTGGAGCTCCTCACCAGGTACCGGCCCACGCGGTTAGCGGGAAATGTCAGGAGACCCGTGTCTTCAAGGTGGGCTTCGAATATGCGCGATCCGGCGGGCGATACGACTTCAACATCCGACAGAGTCTCATCGATTTCTATTGATGCGTTTCCACCTTTAAAAAAAATTATCACATACATTTAGATATTATAATAATACTAGCTGCGCCCACGCACTTGTACGCTATTTTATTTAATTTAACAAACAAAAAATGTTATCGTAGCCTAAGTTACTCCTTTATTATCTGTTATCTGCCAGTGAAAGTCCCGTCAAAATCAGTCCGGCTGTTCCAGAGATTAGCCGGAACGATAATAGATAATAACAATGATGTTATAGTAAACAGATATGTTATTAACGCGCAAAAAGTGCAGATTAAAAAACGTCCTAATTGAGACGTTTGCCTTTAGTCTTTATCAAGCTATCCTTTTTACTTTTAACGAAATGTAAAAATAAACTAAAATAAACGGTCCACGGCGCGGCACACTTTTTTCTGTTGTTTAGTATGGATATAACATATCTGTTTATTAGAATATCATTGGATAATAGTAAATAGAATAAAAGTACAGTTGAAAAGTTTAGATGAGTTACCGATTTGTACGTATGTGTGCGGTTCGCTGACTCGACACACGAAGGGGCTGCCGGGGACGGGTTGCTCGTTGAACGTGACGGACACGCGGTGCGCCTCGCGGGACACCGGGACGAACGTCACGTCGTACAGCCCTCGGGCGACTGCTACTACCTGAGGCAACGTACAATTAAATCAATTATCGATAATTTACAACACGTAGGTTTTTTGTGGCTAATCATAAATAAAATCTTGCATTATGTTTGTGCACCCACAGATACATACAAGATTTTTGTCACAATAATTTGAAGTATTCATTTGAAAATAATTACTACAAATAAGGAGTAATCAAAGACAAGGTGTGCATTTTTTTTCCTTAAAAACAATGGGTATTACACAAGCTTGGATTTTTTAATAATTTAAACTTATGAGCAAAGGTGTCACCATAATCTAATGTAGAGATTTTTTTGGCTGTCTTTAAGCTTAGTCGTCTCACGACATGAACACACAAGCGTCATATTAATGCACACTGATAATGTAACCCAGAGACTTCGGGTGTCAGTACTTACTTCAGCTTTGACTGTGGTTGACGGTGTAGACACAACCAGTTCGAGGGTGCCCTCCCCCGCTCCAGCGGCGTCCACACTGAATGTGACAGGCTTGCCAACTTCAACGCCACGCTCTTCATCAGCATTTTCGTCCAGATTAAATCCTTCTAATGTACCTTCTAGATCTGTAAAGAGATGGACAATTATTGTATTTGAATTAATAAGCATTACATACAGTTTGATCTCAATGTATTTCTGTATATTGAAATATATGTCTTGTTAATCGTACGAGTATAATTGAGTCAACAATAGCCTGTAAATTTCCCACAGCTGGGCTAAGGCCTCGTCTTTCTTTTGAGGAGAAGCTTCGGAACAGATTCCACCACGCTGTTTCAATGCAGGTTGGTGGAATGTACATTTGGCAGAATTTCGATGAAATTAGACACATGCAGGTTTCTTCACGATGTTTTCCTTCACAGCCGAGCACGGGATTAATTATAAACACAAATTAAGAACATGACTTTCCAGTGGTGCTTGCCTAGGCTTGAACCCGCAATCATCGGTTAATATTTATAATACTCGCCTGTATAATTAAGTCATCTCAAAATATTCCACTTCTAAGATACAATATTGTAGGTAAATTATTTACCTCCAGGTCCAAGTCCCGTGACCCTGACTCTTCTGACGTCATACACGTTGCAAGTGAAAGGCGAGCCGGGGACAGGTCTTCCAGCACATTGGACTTGCACGCTATGCCTGCCCACCGCTTCCGGCGTGTATGTACCGGTGTAACGGCCATCCCCGGACGGAGTTACTCGCGAACGGACCGTGCTACCGCCGGGTCCGGTCACAAATATAGTTGGTTCTCCAGCTGACAAAAATATTACGATATTTGTACACAAACAACACAACAACAGCCTGTAAATTCCCACTGCTGCGCTAAAGGTCTCCTCTCCCTTTGAGGAGAAGGTTTGAAACATATTCCACCACGCTGTTCCAATGCGGGTTGGTGGAATACACATGTGCCAGAATTTCTATGAAATTTGTCACATGCAGGTTTCCTCACGTTGTTTTCCTTCACCGCTGAGCACGAGATGAATTATAAAGACAAATTATATATATTAGTATGAATTATACAAAAAGGTAGGATACATTTTTTAATCATCATCGTTGGAGGGTTTGCAAGCTCGATATATGGGAATGCTCAACCGAATTTCAAATTTCTAAGAGCTTCTTAAAAGAAAACTAAATAATATTTATTTTTCAAGGTAAGAATGTTATAACTCAGGTCTTATGCATTATAATTATTTTTAAAAAATGAATCGTAGATATTTTTATTAAGGATACAGAACAACAGTGGTATTCTGTAAGAACTCACATTGTATTTCACATATAATTATAGTACAACACAACTTAGATGTAGCATCGGCAAATTCAATAAAACCGATTACTGCCGATTTACACAACCAATAGAAATAACTCCCTATCGCGCCATTCGACGCTATTCGTCGCTATAGATTCTCAAGTCAATTCAACCCGAGAAAACAAGTGCATGTAAATCGACGTGTCAAATTGACGAATATATTAAGTCATTATTACAAGTTATAACGTTTGTGTTAAGATCATATTCACATAAGAAATAAATATTGTTAATTTGGGCTAGCGTACTTAATTCGGATGTGATCGGTTTTACGAATTTTGCCGATGCTACACTCAAGTTGTGTCGTATACTATAGTCAATGTGACATACCCCTTTGACATTTCACCGTAATATTCTGTGTCATTGCCGAGTTTGTTTTTATATAATACACACACACACACACACACCACTCATAGCAAGCACTATGCTTAGTGTTGCCAATTTTTATTCGAAAACATAGTCAACATATTTTGAGTATTTAATATGCAAATTAATAGATACCTACATTTAAATAAAAATAATTTATATCCATTCATAAAGGCCAGATTGAACATGGCTGCGTAACACTTCAATAAATACTGATAATTGCATGATCCGATGATACTAAAACATAATTAACTAAGAGGCAATTATAAACATCAATGTATTATGTTTATAAGCATTTGTGTTGGTCACATAAACAAACAGACAATGATTATAAATTTATAAATGTAAATAATATAGACAGATTATAATAGACAGAATAAAATGAATTCTTAAAATTGTACTCAGAAAAAGTTACTCTCTTCAGTATTGTCACTAACATGGAGGTTTGTATCAAGTAATATACAATACAACGTAAAACTGTTAAATTATTTTAAATATATTGTACAAATAAATTACTAGTATCTTAAAATTTTTGTAATTTATTCAACAGCTCAATTCTGAAAAGCGATTGGTTAGGTTTGTTTTAAAAAACAAACACTTGCGGTTAATATGTGACCGATTTCCAAATCTTATTTCTGCAAAAGAGATATCAAATATTTTCATTACTCCAGAACGAAAACTATCGATCTTGGGGGATCTCGATAATAATTCAAGTTGTCATTTAACCAACGACGTTGGTTAGTGGTTAGTAGTAGCCAAAGTCGTGGGCTAAAAGGCAGCTTAGTAGCATGGATGATGGAGTAGCAGAGTCAGACTCACTGTGGAATCCGGTGAGGTGTATGTCGGCGGGCTCGCCGCGCGGCGCGGAGGCGAGGCCGGGCCCCGCGGCGCGCGCGTCGGCGGCGGCGGCGGGCGCCGTCACCGCGCACGTGAACGGCGAGCCCGGCACCGCGTGACCGTTGAAGCGCACCGACAGCGTGTGCGGCGCAGCCTCCGTCGGCTTGAAGTTCACCTACAACGCGATAGCACCATGCATGTTACATTTCCAAACTTGTTACTACAACAACGTTCAAACATTAAAAAAAAAAAAAAAAATCAGTGTGGGCCACGCCTCCCAAGAAGACGACAATAATGATTTCCAGCGAAGATCTGCTGATGTTTAGTATAAAATATAAAACGCCAAAATGTAATTGAATATAAAAGGTAAAAAAAGGCACGGGCATCTGCGAGCCTGTGGATGTTGTATTTTAAATAAAAAAAAAAAAAAAAAAAAACATTGGCTAGCAGTAAAAAATACGATGTAATTGTTAATTGGTTAAAAAAAATGACAATAACAATTTGTATTCTTTGTAGTCTTTATTTTTTCATTTTATTCTCCCACACACTACAACAATCTTGTATGAGATTGGATGAGGGCTACTCATATTAATGCACTGCGGTAACTTAACAAAGAGAGGCGCGCCTTCGTAGACGAACAGATCTATAACGCATTATATAATTGTGTGTAAGTAAAAATTATATTATACAAGTATATAGTTATGTATATAAAGTAGTGCGTCTGACCCTTAAAAGTTTAATTATAAACACATGTTTATAATTAAACATTTAAATAAATGGGCACTTTTGTTTGAAGTTCGAACGTAGAAGAAAATTACAGAAAAGCCATATTTTTTTTTATTATGTTTTTAAATAACTACAGCAGCCATGACTGAACCGTACCTTAAATCTAGCGTTTCCTTCGCTTTGAACATAATTAGGTACATTCCTGCCGTTCACCGCTACAATGATCTCCAAGTTGCCGGCGCCTGAAATAATGCCCACAGGTTTCAATCTACCCTAATTATAACTTAGTACTATATTTATAACAAATATCTATTTGAAGGGAATAATTTAAAAAAAATGAACAAAAATACATAACTGTTTCATTATCTACTGATTATTGTTACAGGATGAAATTAATATGATACTTTTTTTGTACAATTCATAACATGCGAATAACAGTAATATATTGTCCCTTCGAGAACTAAAAGCATTTATAAAAGGGTTAAACACGCAAAGCGCTTACGTGTTATAGCACATCAATGATTTATAACCTTGTGGGTCTAATACTGCAATAATTTTTTTTAAATGTATCCGAATATAGTGGTCGATGCACAAAAGTTAAAATTTTTCAGCTAAACAAACGAATCCCATAGTATGAAAAACAATAAATGTTGTTTACCTGCGTGGGAAGCATTGATGGTGAAGGAAACCGGTCTTCCAACGACACCAGGGGATATATCAGTGACGGAGACGCGGGACGCGCTATAGGCCTTGACCAGGAACGGACTCCCTTCAACGTGACCACCCATTGCACCGGCACGAACCTAAAACAATATACAAAATACAGTCCTGCCAGTTATAAAAAATATTTTAAATAAAATATTTATAAATAATCATTAAAGGTTGTATAGCTTCTAACTATTGGGTTAAAATCGATGACACAATTTTATAAATGTAATTGATACTTTTTGGTTTGACATGTTTATAAATAAAAGTAGCATTTTTTGACAAGGGAGTTGATAATCTGGGTTAAAAAATGGTAGATAAGGGATGATTATAACAAAAACTGTAAGAATAAATATTATAAAGTATATTAAATATTGTGTGTGATGTTCCTGTTTACTTGAAGCTGGGTCTTCAGAAGAATATGACTATATATGATACAAATGACAAGTGTATACATAAATAAAGAAATTCGACCTTAAATGGACATGACATTAATTCGACATTATGGTTTTAATTAATTATGTTTTCGAGAAAATTTATTATTTAGGGTGAGGGTATCTATTCGTATTCATGATTTTTTGGAATAGGTTGGCGGACGAGCATATGGGTAACCTGATAGTACGTGGTCACCATCACCCATAGACAATGACGCTGTGTAAAATATTAACTTTCCCTTACATCGTGAATGCGCCACCAACCTTGGGAACTAAGGTGCTATGTCCCCTGTGCATGTAGTTACACTGGCTCACTCACTCTTCAAACCGGAACACAACAATACTGCGTACTGTTGTTTAGCGGTAGAATATCTGATGAGTGGGTGGTATCTACCCAGGCGGGCTTGCATATAGCCCTACCACCAAGTAAAACATGTATATTAAACTCTACCTCTATGCTATGGTCTCCAACATCGACGGGCACGAATGAGATCGTATATCTTTTGCTCGGTTCGTTTTCACCAACAGTCTCTTCAGCCGAAACCTAAAACGAAAATATACATATTATAAACACATAAATATCGGTCAACATCACATACATTACTGTGATCCCAATGTAATAAGTAGCTTAAGCACTTGTATTATGGAAAATTAGAAGTAACGATGGTACCACAAACACCCAGACCCAAGACATACATCGACACGGCCTCAAAAACCGGTGTACACACTACTCGACCAAGGAGGTCGTCAAACTATCTTAATAATAATAAAATAATAATAAAATAGCTTTATTTATTCCACAGTACTACTCTAAGTTACAAATACTAATTTAGTTGTATCACATACATACAAACAATATATTACAGAAACAACACATAAAAAATATATAAAACAAATAATATGAAACAGTTTTGATGTATATGATTAATTTTTGTTTCGCGTGGACCCCTTCAGGGTAAAAGCCTGCTCCATAGAGTCCCATTTTCCTCTATCTTTGGCGGTGGTCATCTAATCAAACCATCTCAATACATATATATAAATATCTTAATACTTCCGTCATCAAGTATTCATTGATTAAAAACATTAAAAAAAAAGATTAAACATGTTACCTGAACAGACACGGGCCTGCGTGCTGGCCCCAACACTTCAACGTGGGGGGATGTCGGGGAATCAACGCTGAACGTGTACGCGTCGCCCACGGACACTTTGTCCGGGGACTCCCCCGATCCTGCACCAATCACGCGCGCCGGTGCCGACACGTGACATACGAATGGACTGCCTGGAAAAAATCATATTATAAGCACCTCTGAAAATTTTAAAAATAATTTACTCAAATTAGTACGGATAGTAAACACACTTACCGTATCAACATACTTACTTTTCTAGTCTGTAGCAGACGTACGGTAAATGTGAGCGTGGTAAAGAGTAAAAAAATATAATAACTTTATGGTAGGGTTTTGTGCTCAAAGCTCTACCACAATCTAACAATGGTGTCTATGAGTTTCCTCAAGTTCAGTTTGAGTATTATCATTTATTTTTATATTCATATGCAATATAAATATATAGTATAACTCTTAGACCATAAAGTACAACTAAACTTTACTGTGTTACTACTTCTGGGTTTGTCTTTACGCTTTTACACAGCATAGTAGGTACGACACAAATTAGATGTAGCATCGGAAAATGCAATGGAATGAAAATAAAACCGATTACTGCCGATTTACACAACCAATAGAAAAAGCTACCTATCGCGCCATTCGACGCTATTCGTCGCTATAGATTCTCGCGTCAGAGAAAGCAAGTGCATGTAAATCGACGCGTCAAATTGATGAATATATTAGGTCATATGATATTACAAGTTATTACGTTTGTGCAAAGATCATATTCGCAAAAGAAATAAATATTAAAAATTTGGGAAAGCGTACTCAATTCGGATGTGATCGGTTTTACGAATTTTGCCGATGCGACATCAAGTTGTGTACTGTACCTACGTCTTTAAATATTTAAAATGCTGAGCTTACCAGGTACATGGTCTCCGTTAAACCGCAGTTCCACGGTATGTGGTCGAGGATCCCTCGGCGTGAAGCTTATGGCATATGTGTGAGCTCCTTGAGCCGCCGCGGCGGTGGGCACGCGACCACCGTTCACCGTCACCTCCAGGTTGCCGGGCCCCGCCGCCATCGTTTCAACTAACATGATAAATTACTGTATGAAATTTAAATTTAGAACAGCGTGTCGTGAGGAAAATTTTTTGAGGAATAATTTAGTACCATAAAGCTCGTATTTACTCACCGAGAAAAGTTACAGGCTTCCCGACCGTGCCGTGAGCGACATCTTTAACTCGTATAGCGGTCACATCGTATACCTAACAGATAAAAAATAATAAAATAATTATGAAAAAAATATCAGAAATATGAGATTCCGCAGCTTGGTACCTGTACCATACATGGAACCTTTTTGTGTCAGATATGTTCCATATAGAAATGTTTTTTAAACATTAAACAATTTTTTAAGCATTCTTTATTCAAATTTTATGTTCGCATCTATATTTTTATTTACAAGTGTAGTTTTCTTTTTTTTAAATGCAAACTCTTTGGTGATCTTGTTCATTTTTGGGTACAATCTTACCTTTAAATGGAAGGGACTAGCGGGTATGGGCGCGGAGTCGACTAGTACGTTCAAGCGGTGCTCGCCCACGGCGCGCGGGACGAACTCCGCGCGGAACGTGCCGGCGCCCGCGGCCGCCACCGCCGCCGGCACCGACGCGCCGTTCGGACCTACGCCCCACCATGTCTCAGCTCACCGCTACGCCCTTACCCCCTCCACTGGATTCCCATTTCGTCTTATCCACTGTCTTTTAATGTTAGGAGTTAGGGCGAAGCGGATGAGCTTTGTAAAATGTTATATAATTCAAAATATGGCTGATTGTATTCTGATATCTTACTTAATATACACATATTTATCTAGTAATAGAATAAAATTTTTCTTTTGGTACTGTGAGCGATATAACGTAACCTAGGTTAGTGACGGGTTAGATTTGTTAGATTAATGGGATATACGTATTAGGATTATAACTATAAGCGCGAGTTAGTGGGTGAATTGGTGAGTATTGCGAAGCAGTTTTTTTTTTCTTTTTTTTTCTATAATCTATTCTACTATTTTGTGTGACTCAGTCATTCCTTCAAAATCGTGTTTGTCCAAAAGGGGAAATTTTTGTCCTATGATTATTTGATTCAAAATTTTCATTTCATCTTTCAAAATGAATACAAATTCTCTCATTTATGCCAGCCTGTAAAAGAACCAAAGTATTTATGAAAAAATGACTAGCTCGATTTAATTTCAAAACATATCACATAACAAATTACAATTGCATTCTTTTCAAGCAAAACTATTATTATGTGGCAATATAGTGGTATTCAAATGTTAGTCTAACTAATATCTTAAGATTCGATCAAACACATCTTGGTGAAAATATGATTTCGTTCCTACCTTCAACATTCACTTCTATTTGGTCGAGTGTGGCTGATTGATGGTGGAGCGTTAATGCCGCTGGTTGGTGTAGCGGTACAGGACCAGGTAAAGTTACCCTTGCACTGCTCCCTCCACCTTCTGATACATCAATTATGAGAGGACAGCCAGGAACACGCATCTAGAAAAAATATGAGATTTAAAATCTTATCATAATCTTATGTAACAGTAACAGATATAGTAATTTTGTAGTAAACCACATTATTTTTATTCTCTTTTATTCACTCAATAAATACTAAATTATCAACATATATAACTATAAGAGATGACTAATGTAAGAATAAGTACAACAAAAAATGAATTACATCATATTTGTTAGTGTTTGCAGATGATCGCACACCTTTGAATTAACACATCTATATTAATTAACGTTGTACAGATGGAGGAAAAATATATGAATTCTTACTTTGTTAAATGACACATTGACAACATGTTCACAAGCCTCGGTCGGTGTAAATGATACTGTGAATCTGGCATTTCCCTGTAACAATAATATCAAATTGAAAGTCCAACCTATATAAAATTATATAAAATTGAATTACTTAGCTGTGTATAAAGAACTTGATATTATTTCCTTGAAACTAATTCATTATAACACTTACTTGTGGATGGACTTGGGTCGGTATATTTAATCCTCTTGCGGCAACTGTAATTTCAAGGTTTCCTTCGCCAGCTTGAGCTGCATCGACAGCAAGTTGTACTGGTACACCTATGCGAGCAGAAGCTCCACCATTTACACTCACAAGTTTGCTGTCATACGCTTTGCAGACAAATGGTGTGCCCTAGAAAAATATATGTTAATTTGTATAATCAAATAAAACTAATACATAAAATAACTTGCAATATTTATTTAGAATAGAAAACTAATATTACAGGCTCGGATGAACAATGATGATGACAAAAAAATGTTTTGTTTTTATTTTTCTTATAAAATAATAATTTTGGAACAAAAGTGAGTCAATCTAGTACAATATTTTATATATAAAAAAATGTTTCTTATATAAAGTTAATTTACCACCAACCCGCATTGGAACAGCGTGGTGGAATATGTTCCAAACCCTCTCCTTAATAGAAGAGGAGGCCTTATCTCAGCAGTGGGAAATGTTCAGGCTGTTACTTTATTTTTTTTACTTTATAAAGTTAATTTAATAAATAATTCTTACTGGAACAGGCTGGTTGTTATAATTTGCTGTGAGTGTATGAGGTCCCACGTGTTTCGGTGTAAAACTAGCCACTAGACCAGTAACAGCTTCTCCCGTGAGACGCACTGGAACTTCACCCCGGGGCCCTCGAACTGTCACAGTAAGCTCGCCACCACCTGATCCCTCTACTCGCACAGAACATGATGCTAATTCTCCAACGGGAATAAGTTCTGGAAATAGTAAACAAATTGTTTTTTAAAAATAAATAAACAATATTTTGATAGTTGACATTGTCAGCTGTCACTGTCATTGAAGTGACCAGATAATTTGCCTGTTAGGAACTACAATATTAAACACGCCATTAAAGGTCGGAAAAATGCATTAAATTTAATTTCTTTTGAGCAAAAAATGTGAGGGCATATCTTATACACATTGTCATTAATAAGTTAATTTATAAATATTTGTTTCGCTCATTGCCTTGGTAAAGAATAATAACATTTTAATAAGAAGGAAGCGTTTCAGCCGTTCATACCTTCCCATTATAGAAGTTAATTTAAAAATGGTTTAAATATAATGCTTATTTAAAGAAAAACAGTTCAGAAATATATTACTTTGAGTGTGAGTGGCCAGACTCATCACTCAAGCAATCTACACGTTTGAATTATTAGAAGAGTTTTCGGAGTCGTTATTTACTTATATGTACAGATACATTTGTTTTTATATGAAAAGGTATGTATATAACGAATTATTACTATACCTACATGATTTTAACAAATTAGACAAAATGTTAGATAAAAACTGACCATATTTTAATAGGAAATGAACTAAACAATATTTTTTTGCCAGTAAAAATAATAAAAATTGGTCGCTATTACATTTAAATTTACTTACCAACTTGCGAAGTGTCGATTATGACTCTCTGGGCAGGTGCTACATGAAAGACAAAAGGCGACGATGGCACAGGTTCTCCATTGAATTTAATATCAACTCGATGAGGTGTTGTTGTTTCTGGCCTCCAGAAAACAAGACAGCGTCCACCTCCTACTACCTAAAACAGTATATTTATGTAACAGATTTCATACTAGAAATTACAACGATTCTAATTCTATTCATATGTTACTAAACAGAGATTTTAATGTTATGCATTAAAAATACAGATCTTACTCATTATTGGGTATTATTTACTTTTATTACTTTAATAATTGCTTCATCGTGTAAAAGGTATACCTATATATTTCACGTATTGACCTGTAAGAACTGGCAAAAGAGCTTCATATATCTATAATATCATTTTGTATACCTAGTATTAATATAAGTATATTATGTAAGTCCTTTGGTATTTAATTTAGCCCTTGAGTCAATAGCTTATTAATAAGTCAAGTCTAAGCACTGTCAATAGCAGCAACTTCCAGGGCTTACTAAGTTAAAGTTTGTTTAGGTTTACATAGTACTTACTTGTACATGATTGGGGACTTCACCCTCATTGATTGAAATTTCTAATTGCCCTTCACCCGCAGCGCTGGCGTCCACTGTGAATGAAAATGCAAATTATGTAAAATTTATTAGCAGATACAATTTGATCACGTTGTTTTTAATATTATTATTAATGTATCCAGAACTTACTAATCATTTTATAGAGCATATCAAAATATTTACCCAGAGAAAAAAATATATAGTCGTATAGTATTCGCAAAGTCAAATAAATTCAGTAGTTAGATAGTTGTTACCTTATTCTATTTTTTTTTAATTAATTTCGAATATTTGTAAAATACGTTTTAATATTATATTAAAAACAAAAAAAAACATTATAAATACTTGAGATAATTAGTAAAATTGATTAATGAAATTAAAAAAAATATTTTATACAATTAAAGAGATCGTGTGTAATCTGGCACTTGACCTCTTCTTTTAACTTATTACCGTGCATGCGACTGCTTTTAGTGAGTTAATGAAACATTTTTGTACAATTTTCGAAACCGCAATGCATTTTCGTTGTAAATTGTCTAAGGCCGTTTGTATTTATGTTTTCTCTTTATATCACTGCTGGGCTATGAGTCGAGATGACCCAGTGGTTAGAACGCGTGCATCTTAACCGTACCAGGCAAGCACCGCCGATTCATGTGCTTAATTTGTCTTTATAATTCATCTCGTGTTCAGCGGTGAAGTAAAACATCGTGAGGAAACCTGCATGTGACAAATTTCATAGAAATTCTGCTACATATATATTCCTCCAACCGGCATTGGAACAGCGTGGTGGAATATGTTCCAAAATTTCTCCTCAAAGGGAGAGGAGACCATCAGCCCAGCAGTCGGAATTTACAGGCTGTTGTTGTTGTATAAATCACACCTACAAACTTAATTTATGCTTCCGTATAAAATACGTAATTTTCTTCTATATTATATTTTGATATCAATATAAAAATCTGTAACCTATACATGCGGGATCCAGTATGTATTGTTGATAAAACAAAAAAGTATTTAGAACGTAAAAATACCACATAACTTTTAATACAATGGCATGTTTATTTTAAAGTATTTTAAACCTGCACCAATTTGTTGAAAAGGCAAAAACGGTTTAGCCGGAAATGTGAATAATAACTGCGTATCGGGAATATCGAAAACAAAATGTAGGCTTTTGTTTAAAATTTCTATTTTGTATCACGGTGCCTTTGTTTTCGTTTTTTTTAAAACTCTCCTGTTTCGTATCGATGGAGGCAAAGCACAACGGCGAATATCAGGGTTTCTTGACATTGTTGCTACCTGTTTAAGATTTACTTCGTTACCGTTTTATATGCCATGTATACGCAATGCGGATTCAGGAGTCAGAAGCGGGAAAAAAATCGGATTAACGGTTTTAAATCGACGGGAGACAAATTGCCACCGTTGCTGTAAAAGTTCGTATGTAGAAATTGTTGACTTTAATAAAGATCATAAGTAGTTAATTTATATTTTATTAGGATCTTGTTAAATTTTTCCTTTACCGATTTAATGGTAATTAACGAATAATATAACAACCGTCGGTACATAAATAAATTAAAAAAAGGACTATATCGTTATATATGTGTATAGTAGATGGCATGATAACACTATTTAAATTTAATTTTTGCAATGTAGTTTTTGTACTTATACTAGAGATAAGACTAGCTATATTAAACAGTCACAATTTATTTTAATTAGTCAATTAATTTACCTCTAAACTGACACTGTTGTCCGACCAGAGCGTTGCCGATGTCTGTGACTTTAATGAGGCTTGCATCGTATACTTTGGCGACTAACGGGCCAGCGGCTAATTTGTCTTCGCCAATGGAAACCTGTAAATAATAATAGCATTGAAGTTTAAAGCTGTTTAATAGATTATTAGTAACTGTTATGGTCTCATGTCTGGGAACGTAACCCGTCTTCCTACTTTTTGAAAAGGAAATCTTGATGTGTATTCATATAATATAGTATTATGCTGCACGAATACTGCTTTATGCGCACAACGAGACGAATCATAAACACAAGTTAAGCGCTTGACAATTAAAGGGTGCTTGCCAGGATTTGATCCCGTAAGTAATAGTTAAGTTTCAGGCGTTCTAGCCAATGGGCCATCCCGGCCTAAGTCTAATCAATGTGTTGTTTACCCAGTTTTAATATTATCAATTTCACTTAATGTATCCACGAGTACATGAGTATACAGTAGCTGTCATTGTAGTTCAGGGATAAATACATATTGATCGGGTTAAAAGTGAGGAGGTGCATTTTATTCTTTTATTATATAAATAATTTGCAAAGTATTAGGGCAAGTAATTCGACTGTTTTTGTATGATTTAATTTTCTATATCTTCTATGTACACATATGTATCTATCTCAATTAATTAACAATTCTTTTATGAATTTCTGGTAATTATTTTCAATATTTTTGTTACCACAGTTATTATACCCGAAAAATTTCTACCTAAGATTACATTTTTTAAAATAAAAAAGTACTGTAATTCCTGTATACAAAGGGTATGTTCCGCATGATATTATAATAAATTTCCACACCTCTCTCATTGCTCTTTTGTGTTTTCGTGTATTTTGTCGTAAAGTTTAGACCTACTTTCGACTTCTAAAGGTGAAGGTCCTTACTTTAAATTTGACGTGACATTTTCGAAGCACAAAAGTTAACAAACTTATGTAGGTACGGTTAGATTTTCATTGTTGAAAATCATTTTCGAAGTTTACCTGAAAACTCTTCACAAATTTCCCTTTTTCGAAATCGCTTATTGTTTTCTTTTTCACGTTCCGAAAACCTACCGAACTTAACCGAATACCAAACCGAAAAAATCAATAAATAAAACAGTATTGTTGAAGTTACTCTTCTAATTTTGTTTAATATATAATACTTTAAGATTCTACCTATTAAGTACCTTTCTAGGATTCTTACCGAATTCTTTGTCACTATCTTACATTTGTAAGAAGGTAAGTTAACATTATTCCAATGTGTAAAATTATTATACCTTTGATATATTATCGGCGTTCGAGATCCTGACAAATGGTTACCCTTACTTAAAGTGTAATTTACTAGGTGAAATATGGACGTCTTCATGAAAACCTAGTTATATGTATTATTTTATATGTAAAATAAAAAATATTTTTTAAATTTGTTGTAATCAAATTTTGTTACTAGTTTAAAATAAAAGGAGGTTCTAACCTACTTTAGTAGAACCTCTTTTTGCTAATGAATGCTTTTTATTTTTTAAACGATTCTTTCTTAAATATAAATAATGTAGCTTATAGAAGTTTTGTATGCGTATAATTGTAGTATCAATTGTTATAAATCGTTATTAAAAAAATTCTTATTATAATGTTTTTATTATTTTAATCATTTTTATGTAGATGTCTACTTACCAGTTCTGATTTACTAGTTTTTATATAGATGAGTGATTCTTCAGAAAGATTAGAATATAGATAGATAAGTCAAGCTATTATTAACTTCAATGCGTACCTATCTATGTAAATACAACCGCGTTCCGACTTTATGAATCCCTTTTGGATTCTATCTACATTAAGCCGAAGATAAATTTAGTTCATTGTTGACATACACTTCATTTATATTACATCATAAATATTAAATTTAGAACAATTGTCGTTTAATGGAATTCGAAATTGGATTGTAATGTTTTTTTTTTTAAGAAGAGATATGCTCCCAAAGATTCAGCCATGAATAACAAGATTTGTCTAATTTAAATATTTATGTTAATATTTCAAATAAGATCTGTGCGATATTTTTAATTATTTAATTTTCGGACATAATAATGTAGAAAAATAATAGCTTAAATCATCATCTTCATCATCATCAACAGCCTGTAAATTTCCCACTGCTGGGCTTAGGCCTCCACTCCATTTGAGAAGGTTTGGAACATATTTTTCCACAAAGTTCGAATGCGGGTTTGTGGTTCTTTTATATAATTCAAGGAAAATTAAAATGTTTAGTTTATACTTTTTTATATCGTCAATTTCATTAATTTAAAGTTTGATAAACTTTTATTTTAGATAAATGACTCCATAAAGTAAATGTATTGTTTACTTGTATTATTTAAATTCAGAATTACATAATTAGTTAGCCATTGGTTAAATACGAAAAGTTGAATGGGATCTTTATATATATGTACATTTGTGATTATACAAAATTATTGCTGTAAGTTAAACTAAAGGCAAATTCGTACTTGGATGGTTTATCGTACTAAAAAAAATGTTTAAAAAATAGCTTCTATAAAATATATATATCATTCTGTCAGGCCGGTACTACAAAATTGAACTTTTATTTTTTTAATATTTAAATCGTGTGTTTTTAGGGAGACGTGTCGAGAATATTAAACAGGCATTATTCTAAGCTATAAATCATTATGCGTAACTTGTAAAAATGTCCATATAATCAAACCATACATTAAAATATACACTATGAAAGTAGGCTTATACAAGCACTTTTGAATCGTCATTTAACAACGATATTAGGTGAAGCTACCATCGCTTCCGAAAGTAGATTCTACCGAGAAGAACCGGCAAGAAATTCAGTAGTTATTCAATTTCGACATTTAAAAATACAGTCATGTTAGTAATTACAATTATATATGTAAGTAATTTATCCTGCCTGAAAGTCAAATAGTATTATTTCCAAACTTTTTTTTACCGTTTACATAATCTTGTACTGAATAATATGCCTTCTTTACCAGTGTATTTAAAAAAAGTAAAAAATGTCTTACGTCTATCAAATGTGTGCCGACTTCCTCCGGCGTGAACTCGATGCGGTATACTCCGGGACGTTCCACCACGTCTAGCACGCGTGCTGTGACAGGGCGACGAGATGGTGCCGTCACTGTTACACCGACCTACGGAGAAAACGAAATTTAAAAAATGCACCTATTGTATTGTATTGCTATTCAGAATGTTTTAATTAAATATAACAAACAATATATATTAATATTATAAATGTAAAACTTTGTCTGTCTATCTGTCTGTCAGTCGCTATTTCAAGACCAAACCGCTGAACCGAATTTGATGAAATTTGGTATGAAGTCAACTTGAAATGCAAGAAAGGAAATACAATTTTTTGTATGACACATGACAACCATCACCCTAAAACGCGAAGCCGCGGGCGACTACTATTTAAATATATACAACTATATGCTGTTTTTTCGTGAAAAGTAAAAATGAGTTTTTATTTTGTACAACGACTTATTTAATACATGTATGTATTATAGCGGTCACCATCTTTGCCAGTCTTTTCACAGACTAACAAAGTCAAGACTGCCGCTAGCTGCCTGAGATGGTACCTATAACTATCCAATTGGCTGTAATGAAACCAAAATATGTTTAGTAGCTATATAGTCGAACAGTAAGAAAAAAATTGGGTATAACATCGTTCTATTGAAGATTAATAATATATTTAATTTATTATATAATAATTAATTTAAAGACACCTTACAAGTAGTTTATTGTAGGAGATTAATCGTTGAAAACAATATTAATTGATCTTCTATTTAATGCTTGTTAAAGAAGTAAAAACGTCTAAAAAGTATTATACAAAGTGTCCGTATTTCTTTCTTAAAATAATCATTTCGAAGCACTCAATTTCTATTTAACTTTTAATCTAACACGAAACTGCATACGAAAACTAGTCCGTTGAAAAAGTATTTTCCTTTTTATCAATGAAAGAGCTTTTTGCCCTAAATAACTTTCAAATGAATAAAGCTTTGCAGTTTTTAAACGAATTTTTCATTTTTCAATATTGTCGAAGCCCGATTCGATTGAAAATTGTTCAAGTTTGGGTAGGATTTTTTTTTTATATAAAGATTATATAATATTGCATGAAGTATTAAAATCGTTTAATCCTCCTTTGTAGATAAGTTTCACGGACGAGGATCAAGTTTAATCTATATTTTAACGATCAGCGATCAAATATAGGTATATGTATGATATATCACTAACGAGCACAATTAGCACGCGATAGTAAAACCGGCTTAAAGCCCTTTTCAATTATGGTAATTTAATGCATAATATGGGTAGAATAATTAAGCAATATATGTATAAAAAATATGCATAAGCATTAGAATAATTTGGAGGTATATTAACAAAAGCTTCATATCCTTTATATCCAATATTATAAAGCTTTTGTTAATTGTAAACGTCAAAGCGCTTTTTACGTTTTTTTTTTTAATTCAAAGAAAATGTTTGATAAATATGTTACGATTAGAATCTTGAAATCCGGTTCCTTTTCGGATTTATCCGACTGAATACAAGTGAGCAACAATAATTGGTACGACCCTAAATTTTCTCCGTACAAAGATTTACGGACTTGGTATTTTAATATATTGTCAACGTACTTTTGAGATGCTGAATGAAAAGGTTGCGTATTAGTAAATATTGAATATACTTAGATTTAATTATATAAGGAGACGAAAATATATTTAATATATTATGATTTTAGAAGATCAGAATGGAAATTATAATAACCATATATAATGAGCCGAGATTGCCCAGTGGTTAGAACGCGTGCATCTTTACCGATCATTATAGGTTCAAACCCAGGCAAGCTCCACTGAATATTCATGTGCTTAATTTATCTTTATAATTCATCTCATGCTCGGCGGTGAAGGAAAACATCGTGAGGAAACCTGCATGTGTCTAATTTCATAGAAATTCTTACACACGTGTATTCTACCAATCCGCCTTGGAACATTGTAGTGGAATATGTTCCAAACCTTCTCCTTAAAGGGAGAGGAGGTCTTAGCCCAGCAGGGAAAAATGTACAGGCTGTTATTGTTGTTCTTTGTTAAAAGACACGGACATGTCTGTGAATATAAAAACCGTTATAAGAAAACACATCGTGATCTTCATCGTTTTTTCTAACAATATATATTTAAAATACTAGTTGCCGCTCGCGGCTTTGCAAGCTTTTAAGGGGATTGTTTGTTATGCTTTAGGGAAAATAAGTAGTCTATGTCCTTCCTTAAAGTTCAAGTTTGCTTGATACTAAATTTCATCAAATTCGATACAGTTGTTTTGTTGTAAAAGAGCGACAGATAGATAGATTTATTTTCACATTTATAATATTATAGTACATAGCATAGAAGTACAGATAAAGGGAATGTCTGTTGTATTTCATACACACACATTCAACTTTTTTTAATGAATATTGGATTCATGTCTCCCATCCACCTGAAATGTCATTTATCATGTCTGTATATTACAAGGCTCGAGAGCTATTCAACGCGCTGTTATGATACCTACTATATTTATTTCATATTCACTAAATAAATGAATATTATAAAATTTCATACATATTTCTTTTATTTAATTGTTCATATAATTATTCACGTAGCTAAGATTCTTATATTCTGTTTCTTATTAATATAGGTCATAAAAAGTCTTTGAAAACTGCACTCTATATAACAGCAGATACTAATTTTCCGAGTAGAGATCAAAAGCTTTTGATGCTAATACGGAAGAGGTATAATAAAAACATTTTTGTTATAATAACATCACGCTGCGTGCATATACGACGTTATATAATACTAAAAGATTCACTGTAGCGCTAATAAATCTAAAATTGTCACAGCTCTTGGAAAATGCCAACGCTTTTACGTCGAGTGAAGATAAATCATGCATCTATGGTTCCTAGTTTTTATGACACACCTAAGTACGTGCCTGCCGTGTAGTTATATGGCTATTTTGTTTGCACACAACGGCAGTACCCAGCAGTATGCTTATGAGTGCTCTACAAGTCTGGATTTCGGTCAAAGCGTTGTACTTACCCGCTTTTTATTTGCTACACAAAACGGACGCTTAACAGATGTTTCTGGCGCGTTTACTGTTCGTATTTACACACTTGTCCGTATAAACAATTATGCGCGGTTGATTTGTTTCGAAAGTGGAACATGGTATTCAGAGTGAGGTAATATTTTTAAACAAACCGTGAACAACCTACTTAGTTCACAACTCAGAACCTAGAAAGCAATTTCTTTATAGAGATACATTTCTGACCGAGTTTGACGTTTCTTTTTGTATAAAATTTCCTTGAAGCGATTTAGATAGTTTACATTTAATTACGTACAATATACCGTTTATTAAAATTCCGAATATGACATGTTCAATCGAGTGTCATCATAAATTTAATGGTTTTGTTTTATTTCTAGATAAGCTGAGGCTGAATATTGATGATTTAAATACAAGTCAGATACAATTGATATTTACAGAGAAATTTGAAAAAGATCACGTAACTTTTATATCGAATTCAGTTCAATAGTTTCTCAGCTGTAAAGCAATGCAGCTCGAATTAACAGTCTCTGGTTGACACCCGCTTTCCGATGAGATCAGGTCAAATTATGTAACGTAAAATTATGTGAATAATAACGTATAAAAAAAAAGAAATTGATGGTAGGACTTTGTGCATATTCGTGTGAGTAAGTAGCACCCTCTTATAACACTCTACCACCAAACCAAATATATATATATTTAGTTTACAACATCCACAGGCTCGCAGACGTCCGTGCCATTTTTACATTTTACATTAAACATTTTGGCTTTTTATATTATATATTTTTACGAAACATGAACCAAATATATGTGCTTAGTAATGGGTTCCGGTTGGGGTGAGTGAGGCTATAGTGACATACAAAAGTGACATGAAAATATGTCTTAAAGTTGTCGGTGCATTGGCGAATCAAGGATCAGTTCATATTTCTAACAGCGCCAATGTCTATGTCTACCTACCTACCTACATAATATAATTAAATTAAAAAATATGTTTGACATTTAAAAAAAGGGGAGCCCACAGTATGATCAAAACGTGTCGTTTATTTAGTTGAAGCTGTGTGTTTAAAAATATACAACTCAATACATAGATGAGTATTTTGTGTATCAAAACAGAACACTTCCACTGTAATGGATAACACGCATACAACGTACCTACCTACAATCCATCATAATGATAATTTTCTACGTGGTTTACTTAGTTAGTAGCTATTCCTAAGAGCAGGACTCACCTACACATACATGATACACATAAAAATATCTTTATTAGCTGAACGAAATAAGTACAGCAATACGCAATATACACTTTACTGACATATTTTAAAACCATTGGGTTTTTATAAGGTTTAGAAACTTTAATTATTACGTTTAACATACTATACTACTATTTTTTTTACTCATTATTTTATATTTTATGTCATTCTACTTTCTTTTTATATTATCCGGGTAGGCATATGACTCCACTCCACTTGATGGTAAGTGAAAGTGGAGTCAAAGGCAAAGACGACTGACTAGTACGCACAGCAAGAATGAGCTCCACTAGTCACCTTCGCCATGCCTTCCCGTAAGATGCCTCTTCACGCCTCGTTTGAAGGCACCGAGGTTACAAGAGGAGAGGAACACGTGTGCTGGTAAAGAGTTCCATTTTTGACTTTTTATTAAGAAATAAAAAGTCTATCTAAATTTTGTAACAAAAATGTAATCTATTGTCACTATGAGCAACTTAAGTAAGAAATTAATTGAGATTAAGTAATAGGAACTCACCTCGTTTTTGTTGAACGTAGGCGCGCCAGGGGAAGTCGAAATTTCAAACACGGCCGGCACTCGCGCAGGTATCAGCCTCGTGGGCTCTCCTCCGCCACCGCCCGCCGGCCCTGCCATAACCTCTACCTTCCACGGAGAACCTGAAAATAACAATTATTATAATCATATAATCAAAGCGAAAAATATAATTAATTTATGTTAATAATGTTGATTGAGAAACATTTTTGTATTTGTTATATCTCGGAACAATTAAAATAATTTGTGCGGTTTAATATAAACGATGATTCTGCAACATTTGAAACCACAGTTAAAACCTTTAGCAGTTATTAATGCAACCCAAACAAACAAAATAACAACGCCGGCAGAGTACATAAAAATATAAAGTAAAAAACGATAATAAACGTGTGCATGACTGCGTTCCTACGAATTGTGTCGAATAAACAAGGAATATTAAAAATGATTGTTGTTTTCAAAAAGTTCTCGAATCGTCGATCAAGGCAGTTCCACTAAATCGGTTTTGAGTATTCGAGAAAATTGACTAAAGTATAATTGTATGAGAACAAACGCTCGCTAAGTAGACAACAAAACAAAATAAGGGGGCGATCAATCATCTTCTCAAATTGTTTCTAGTTTGACGGCCGAGTGAGGAAATGACTTTATGCAAATAAACGTTTCACAGATTACCTACTTCGTTCTGAAAATCTTTTGAATATTAACTTTTATTTGAAAGTATTTAAGCATTAAAATCCTCACTTTATTTTCTATTAGTCGGTAGTAGCTTTGTATTAGCCCGTCGTCGACAAAACACAAATATTTTACCGCCAAACGCAGTACACGATATGGTTGTTTGCGGTGTGTAATTGCAGGCACAAGTGACATAATTTTTTAAGTTCTTAAGTTTGGTGGCGCATTGACGATGTAAGGAATGAATAGTATTATTTCATAGAGCGTCATTGTCTACGAGCGGCGGTAACTACTTCCCATTAAATGCCCATCACAAAGATATACTATTCATGTACCCATCACAAAAAAATATTGTGCAGAAAATTCGTTAAAAACAAACAATGTGAAAACATTGTATTAGTTATGTTTAAATAAATTGATATGGCGTTGAAAATATTAAACGTTAAGAATTGTTAAAAAAAGTGCACATAAATATTAATCTGTATATATTTTTTTTTAAATAAAAACACTCAACATCTACACGTTGAAATATCAAAGAATTTCAATCGAAACACGTACAGAAGCGGTTTGCGATGTAATTTACGTTTTTCAAAACTCTGCCGCTATTCGCTACTCTTCATCGTTGAAATATCAAATACCGACGAAAACTCGAACTAATTAACGATAAAAAACATTAAGGTTACAAATTTCAGCGCCAATTATAATTTGCCTTTCACAATGATAACCGGTAAGAAACATCCCTAGCCTTGAACTTGCTTTTAAAAAAAAATACAAAAATAAATAAGTTCCATATCGTATCTTTTTGTAATAACTAACTAAAAAATGAAAAACAGTAATGTACACAATACTTAAACCAAATTATGCATCGCATTTCTAAGAAGGTTTTAAGATTTTCTACTCTAAAATTAGACTATAAACGTAGCTTTTATAATCTACATTTGAATAGCTAAACGTAATCTTGCTATATCGATTGATGAGCATTAAATTCTCATTATAGTATTGTCGTAGAAAGTATCGTTTGATACTAAATACTATCAAACTCACAAATCTTTAACTATTTCACTAAAACAAAAACAAATTATATTTAGTGCGATAGATCGACTTTCAAATCAAAATGCAGACAACGTAAAACCGATTGCATCGAGATTGAAATGTTAGTCAGAAAGACTTTTTCAAAACTCTATTATGGAGATTGATTTATTTTTATTTTTTAAAAAACGATACAAAGAACAAGGAACATGCAATGAAAGCCCAAATATTGAATGTGAGTTTGAAATGAAATTCGAATGGAAAACGTATAATTAATAGAGCATTCTAATTTTAAATATCGAACAGACAATTGTTATTCAAAGATAATATAAATAAAACTAAAAAGCAAAGCTGTTGCAATGACATCAAATTAAAAAAAAAAAGTTGAAGCTAGTCGAAATTAGATGTCATACAGTGACTTGTATAGTTCGAAAAGTGATTTAAATTATTTACGGATATTACGTTCAAGTTACGACATTTTATATTTTTCACTTATCTAACTGGAGTAGCACTTCGAAGTCTTTGTTTGTTGTCTTTGTAGACACGGTGTTGCTACATAATTAAATTAAAACACTGTAACGAATTTAATTTAACAGCAATACTTTTAAAAATAGTTCTTTTGTTATATTATTTTTACGAGAGACATTTAAATTGAGAACAACCAAATAAAACATAACATCAAATCGAAAGTAAAAATTACTTTAGAACTCAGGAAATGATACGAGGATGATATCAGAAACCTTCTTGTTACTAGTAGAGCCAACATGAAGGCAAATATGTTGCGTAATTTTACTATTTATATGCGTTTTTCTATACTTTTTTAATAGTCACCGTAAAATACATTAAAAACACAAACTATGCATATTCAATCTCAGTAATACTTGCCCGGTATCAAACACGGGACAAGGTAATAATTTAAAAACGGATCAATAGTTTTCAGCTTTAATTTTAACCACTGAATTTTCATGTACTTAATTTGTATTTTTAATTCATCCCGAGCTTGGCGGTGAATGAAAACGTGGCTAATTTCATAGAAATTCTGCCACATGTGTATTCCACCAGCCAGCATTGCAACAGCGTGGTGAGGAGAAAGGGATAGGAGACCTTAGCCCAGCAGTGGGAAATTTGCATGCTGTTGTTGTTGTTGTTGTATCAGCTTTCAATATTTTATTTACCAAAATAATTTTGCTACGAAACTTTAAATAAATGTACGTGTTTCGTCGATGATATATGTATCGGTTAAACAATAAATTGCACCAGGTGATGCCTAAACCAGTTCGAGTTCCTACCGTTACGTCCCTACTCGCTTAGTAACGGTACACGTTATTGAATGCACCATCGGGACTAATTAGTGGTCTAAAACAAAGTATAATGACGCTCTTTCAGAATTTGAAATTCACTATTTAAATCGTGCTCTCGAAAAATTCGACATAATTTTTAGTTTTGACTATATTATCAAAGAGGTAGTACTCTTTACACTAAATGTCTGAAACAGCAAATATTTCTCCTATCTATATCTATAATTCAAATGTAATAACAATAAATACGACTTTAAACGTATTTCTTATTTAATTGGTTGTAAATTCAATATAAATGATTTAGGTGGACGGAAATGCACCACCTGATAGTAAGTGGTAATTACAGCCATAAACGTTAATATTACTCAAAGTGCCAATGGCTATTCCGTTGGTAGTTTAAGAACATTACCGACTTTGCCTAAGACGTTATGTTCTTTGTGCCTCAAAACAAAACAATACTAAGTGTTGTTGTTTGTGGCAGAATATCTAATGAGGTATAGTACGACACAACTTAGATGCAGCATCGGCAAAATTCCTAAAACCGAACATATCCGAATTTACTACGCAATCCAAAATTATCAATATTTATTTATGTGAATATGATCTTTACACAAACGTAATTACTTGTAATATCATATCACCTAATATATTCGTCATTTTGCGATTTTTGAATCTATAGTAACGAATAGCGTCGAATGGTGCGATAGGGAGCTATTTCTATTGGTTGTGCAAATCAGTAATCGGTTTTATTGAATAAGCCGAAGCTACATCTCAGTTGTGTCACTCTATGCCTAATCCGAAGGGTTTGTCCAAAGCTCTAAGTAAGAACAAACTCAAAAGTCCTTTTCATTCTTAGTGTTTTATAATCTTTTAATCTTCTTGAGGTTTTGAAGCCGATATTAAAATATGACTTATTTCACAGACAATTACCTTGATTTCTATTTTGTCGTAGCATTTAAACGTTGACTGTGATAATAAGTTTTCGTTTTGTTCTCATTCTCAAGCTCAATACTAAATTGGTCTGTAACAATCGTCATCTTTTATTTAGTTCTACATTTTTAAAATGTTTTCGAGAAATTGAGGTCTCATTGTAATAGCTATAATTTGGCGTCAGTTGCTTAAGATTTTAATTTGAAGATATTTAGAATTTAAGCTAAAATGCTTTCTCTAGGCATTATAAACTCGATTTGTGTTCATCGCAATGATTACACAAGTCAACACGGTTTTTGAGTCTGAGTTCTGTGGTGCTGATTTTGTTTAATTATGTCTAACCAAACAAGGAAAAAATAATTTTATCTAATAAAGTTTGCTGTTGTGGCAACTAGAACGAATTTTAAAATTTTTAGAAATTCAAAATTTTTTAATTCAGTTAATTAAGAAAAAGAAATTAAGAAAAAGAATATAATTTATTTGTTAATAATATTTATTTAAAAGGAAAAATAAAGGTAAATTTCTAAAAACATAAAAAAAACAGAAACTATTTTAAAAATAAAAACATTTTTGGTTTTTTTTTTTCATTGTAAGTAGGAACTTTGTCGTATTAAGCTCCATACGTAGTCACCAATCCATCTTGAGCAAATTTCACTGTTTAAGCCGGGAAACTACTATTTCTGCTTTAAGTTTAGGTACAGTTTAGAATATTCAAAAGATGATTTATCATTAAACTCTTCTAAATTAATAAGATGTGGCTCAACAGACACTGATTCGGGTAAGAATTCGCGGCATCCGCTACTACTAGATATTTGTGATAGCGGCAGCTGTCCCTTTGGTTTTAAACGAGAAGGCACAGGAATATGTTCTCTGTGGGGTACTGGAGCGGTTGTTGATGGTAGTTCTGGGTACTGAATTTTCTTGGCATTTTTGCCAGCCCGACGCTTGCGTTGATCAACTACACAAAACTAGTCATCATTTATGTGATTAGTGGGCACTCTCCATATTCTTGGTTCTGCGAATTTCATACATTTTTTATCTCCTCAATACCAAGCTGGAAAAAATAACACACACATATATAAATATATATGTTGATACACACGTTGTTCATAACATATCGTAATTTTTTTGCAATTAGTATACTTGAAAGTTATTATTAACTCTCTTACCTTCTAATGTGTTTTTGCAGTTACCACACGGGAATTTAGATGCCCATATTTTATCTTGACTTCGAGTAGGTAGATAAAAATAAGCTTTATAAGCTTCACAAAGTCTTATATTTGACGAAAAACTATTTTTTTAACCCTTACTTTAATGAATTCGCCACAAATGTAACAAAAATAATTTATGTTATTTTCACACTTTTTGGAAGCCATTTTGGACTTCGAGCAACACGAATGACGTCATTTCTCGGTAATGCTCATGCGCATACTGCTGAGACTACCCGCCGCTCTCCGTTTCATACTCGTAAACCCCTTCTAACCCCGTTACTGGTGTGTTAAATTTGTTGTTCCTTAAGAATTCTCTCAAAATCTTAAAATATTTATTTTTCATTGTAAAATGTACAAAAGCAAACTTTATTTGTTATGAATTGTGCCTGTGATTACTTTTACTTGTAGACAATCAGAAAATATCAATTTAATAACAAACCCAAAAAAAAAAATTTTTTTTGTTGACTTGTGTTATCTTTTAACTATTAAAAAAAATAAAAAATTATGTTACTGCAAACAATTCATTTGGTGCTTGGGATATGTGTAAGCCTGCTTGGGTATCACTCGTGTAGCACATTATGTCACATATTCTAACCCCAGGTAGTCATACTTAGTATTTTTGTGGTCCGCTTTGAAGGGTGAGCGAATAAGTTCAATAGGCGAAAAGGACATATTGTCTTAATTATTATCATTTTTGTTTGCACAATAGTAATGTAACTAATATGTGATATTTTATTCAGTGCTAATGTTAAGTGTTTGCGTTCACTTAGCATTATGTAACTCCTTTTGCCTGACTACGTAAATTAAGTAAACGAGAAAATAACAAAAATATTGACTAGGCGAAGTGTTACTTTCCCAATTTGTGTCGATTTTGTCTTTCAATGAGTAAAAAAAAACATGATATTTTTGCGAGGGTTTGAATCTCATTTTAATAGTCACATGTTTTATCCAATGGGCAGGGATCAATAGAGCTGAGATGGCCCAGTGGTTAGAACGCGTGCATCTTAACCGATTATTGCGGGTTCAACTCCAGGCAAGCACAGTGGTGCTTGTATAGTTGTATATATATAGATATATAGTGATATATATGTGCTTATATGTGTGCTTATATGTGTGCCATATATAGTGATATATATGTGCTTAATTTGTTTATAATTCATCTCATGCGCGGCGGTGAAGGAAAACATCGTGAGGAAACCTGCATGTGTCTAATTTCATCGAAATTCTGCCACATGTGCATTCCACCAACCCGCATTGGAACAGCGTGGTGGAATATGTTCCAAACCCTCTCCTTAATGGATGAGGAGGCCTTATCTCAGCAGTGGGAAATGTACAGGCTTTTACTTTACGTTACTTACTTTTACAGGGATCATTCATAAGCTAATACTGTATAATTTTACATCTTTGTTTATTTAAAAGATATATTTTTAAAACTTTCATAATGAATGAAATAACGAATACATATAATGGAACAAATGACACGAAAAATTCTACATCCGTAGTTTGTTTCATGTCATCAATTAATTATAAATAATTAATAAATAGTTTGTTAAAGAAACTGTAAAATTTTGTTGACTGTCATAAAGCGGAAAATGCAATTAAGAACATAAACCATTACAAAGGTTTTATTTTTATTTATTCGCGACTCGCGTCCTGGGCCGAATTCTACTAATTTTTAATGATTTCGATAGGATCCCGATTAAAATTCGATCGAACAGCAATTGGATCGATGTGTTAGTAAAATTGTTGCGCGGGGCTTCCCTCGAGTTTAAGGGTTTTGGTTGTCATTGTGTTAGGCAAAAAAGTAGCCTATGTCCTTTCTTTAAGTTCCAATTTGCTTCATACCAAATTTCATCAAATTCGGCTCTATTACTTTCACATTTATAATATTAGTTTAGAAGTATAGATTACGTTTCGATTCGATTGCGATAAAGGGACGATTTGTTAGTAGAATTACCCTATGCGTAATATCCATGTACGCTTACCGTGACCGTCACTCGCATGAGGTCACGTAAAGTAACGGCAAATTCTAGTTGCAGTGGCAGCTACTGAACGTGTACTTGTAAACGGAATTTGTTTTTTCTCTTATCTAACTTGAAACATTAATTTGAAAAGTGGATTATTTGTAACGGTCTTACCGACGACTACATATGACGGTATTTTTTTATATACATATAAGATATAATATGATTTAACAACCCCCGTGGTCGAATAGTGTGTACACCGGTTTCATGGTTACGCCACTCCAAGGTCCCGGGTACGATTCCCGGTCGAGTCGATGTAGAAAAAGTTCATTAGTTGTCTTGGGTCTGGGTGCTTGTGGCACCGTCGTTACTTTTGATTTTCCATAAAACAAGTGCTTTAGCTACTTATATAGGGATCGGAGTAATGTATATGATGTTGTCCAATATTTATTTATTTATATAGAAGGTGGTCTTATAAATGTAATTATATTAATACAAGTGCCGTTCGAAATGATGAATATACCGTTATTATCAATTAAGTCTTACAGTGTCATTCGAAGTTATTAAGCAACTATTTTGGAGTTAGAATTGAGACAGTCCATTGCTTTGAGAGAGTGAATGTGAATCAATCATTGCGGGTTTCGTGTGCTTATATTATAATTCATCTCGTTCTTGGCAGTGATGAAAACCAGCATGTGGCGAATTAAATTCATGTGTATATACTGTGTATATTATATTAAACTATATTTATTATACTCGCGTGCAATACTAATTTCTATAATACCCTCATCTCAGAAGGCAGTGGGACACATACAGGCTTTTACTTTTTAATAAATTTATTTTATATGTAATACTTAAACGAAATTTTTTTTCTAAATATTTTTATAATTAAACCAAAATGGCTCCTATAATAGAGAGATATTCTATATTTGTAAATATAATAATTATTAAGCATTGGTGACATTCTATTGAGTTAAATTTTTTCATATCAAGAAAAAGCGGAAACATTCACTTCAACATTTCATGGAGTACCCAAATAATGAACGGCTTAGTAAATAAAAATAGGAGTAATAATCACTTTACATAACTTTACATAACTTTTAGTAACTAGCAGCGATTTCACATCGAAAAAAAAATTATCATTCATTCGAATTTCAAATAAATATTTGAAATTCGAATGAATGAAATAAAAAGATATGTAAAGCTGATAAGGTATTAAGAAACATTTATATCGACTGTAAAGCAAGACTATGTATTTTTATATTTAAAATTGAAAGTCTTGGAAAGGATTTAATTCGAGTTAAAAGTTTCGACTGAAATGGTTGGCAAATACTTTCAATAGTTTTGAAATCCAAGAACAATCAATAACACTAGAATAAAAATGTCGTTGACACCTGAAGATTATGAGTCTATTATTACCTTTTGTATTGCCCCATATAATTTTCAATGTTTCTCTTGTCTAGTCACAGTTTAATACGTGCGATGAAGAGGTAACTAATGATATTTAATTCCCTTGCGGTTCCATATATTTTATGCGTAGCTTTCTCAATTACGTATAATATTTTTCGTCTTATTGTTTATGACTTGCTGGCAAATAACATTTCCAGGAATCAAGGAAATGTGAACATAATAATCGAAAGCTTTATATATAGGATACAGAATTGACATTACCTAATCTGTTTATTCACATAAGAATTATTAACATTAAGTCATTATATACATACAAATATGTATTAAATATATACTTAATATATTAATTCCTATATTTATACCTATTATTTTGTCGTTGATATTTTTTAATTTAGTAATCTCTCTAAATTCTTGTCTTACAAGTTATAAAAATAAATTATTCACGCATATTGCATACACAAAAGAAAGTCTATGCAAATATCTTATGGCGTTTTAAGGTAAAGAGACAATATTTACATGTAGGTGCGGTCATTAATGTGTTATGACGGTAAATAATTTCGTAATTTTATATGATATGGGTACGAGCAAATAGGCCACCTGATGGTATATGGTCATCGCCACATAATAATATAAATATTCATAATAATCATAAATAATGGCGTTGTTATAAATATTGACCATTCCTTACATTGCCAAAGCGCCACATGACCGCCGATATGACATCTTAGTTCCAATCGTTGGTAATAATAATGTGATATCGTAAATAAACAAATTCTGTAGTATATTTAATATCAGCATCGCACCCGTATGAAGCCGGGGCGGATCGCTAGTATTCAAATATAATTTAATTCTAACAATGTTACATACACGTCGAACCTCGAATGATAACCTCCTTTTTTAGAAGTCGGATAAAATCGTGTGAGACAAAGACAAAGAGAATGGGAGAAAAGGACGCCTGAACGGGGAATAAGGTTATTTCGTCGCTTTAACACTTTACGCGGCTTATAGTTGACTTTAAGATCTTTTATCTTTGTTACAAAACATATTAATTCTTCCTGTAGTTATTTAAAAGCAAGAACAAATAGTCACTGTTTCGGCAATATATATATATAACAATAGCATGTTTCTATAACAAAATCAATTATAATAGAAACTGTGACAAACATTGCATAACATCAAAACGTAAATATAAACACCGTACAGCGAGTTTTCGTCACAAAGTCAATACATCCTTCCTGGGGCAGGATATTCGGTTCTATAATCAAATCCCGTAGATTATTTGAGATTTACCAATGAATATATTTAAATCTCATATTATAAACAATAAATATAATATTCAATACAATATTTAATTAACTCCGATTTTAATGTTGTCAATAAAATAGCTTGCAGTTATTAATCATTGATTTTAATATAGAATTTATAAATGTTATTGTATACGAGTATAAATAATGAAAAAGGTTAACTGATCAGTTTTTTCTCGGTAAAATTTACATTTAGAGCCAATCATATCTGATTATATTTTGTTTTTAAATTATTGATATTTTTCAAAGCACATAAAAAATTTAAAACATAAAGAGTAAAAACAGATAATAAAGGTGTCAAATACCAGACGTAGCACAATTTTATTTACACTGATTATTTTTTAATCGGTAGTTGTTATAAAAAACACTTTAACTCCGATTTTTTTTTTCAAAATAAGTCAATAAATATGCAAAATACCTTTTGATTTCGTTGTTTTTAGCTTATTTATCCTAAGATAAATGTCGACATTTTGTTTTTATATCGGGTAGTAACATAATATAAGGCCTCAGCTTAAATATTTTAATACGACAAATGAATAATTAATGATTTTCACGTAATCGTAACACAGCTCTGTCGCCTAATGATCGTGACGCTTCTCTCTCACGGGGCGCAGGGTGTGAGGATTCCGTGTGGCAAATTTATAGGTAACGATCCCAATCGAACAAGGTCAACGACGTATGAAATTCTAATGGAAGCCTTAATTAATTTTTCCTACTTTTACTTCCAAAAGGATGAAATCGATTAAAATAAATAGAACAACCAATTAACATACAAATTATACCAATGACTTAACAAAATTATTTCGAATAACTTCTATAGGTAGTATTAATATACCAAATACAATAGTCACATAACTACATCAGTTCCCAGGGTTTTATATATACGATAGTATTTGTCGTGTAATATCCTTTTTTCAATTTTGTTTGAATCGTCTCATCTTGTCAATCTTTGTTAAAGTTAGATTTACATTTAATTTATAAATTTCTTGTTATATATAGATATTTCATCAAGTAATATCAATTACGTTGGTATTTTAAGCTATGTGGTAATTGTATGTGTATGAATAAGCGAGTAGTTGCCAGATGTATCTCTACATAATTGCACGCGTACAGCTGGTCGACCTTCAGATGTGAAGCTGAGTCGGATGATAGCGAGATGTACATTCAATGATATACTCTTAAGGAATGTGCGGAACCTTTTACAGCAGATATTAATGAGTCAAACAGTTTCGAAAATTAAATAAACTATTTTTATTAGATACAATGAAATTAAGAAAATATTTCATAAACAAAATAGTTTATTATTTTTTTTTTTCGAATACATTCAACCCTAATTATCATATTTTAAAGATAGATTAAATAGGTTGTATTATAGGCCATATGGGAGATATATAATAATAAATAATAAATAAATATGAGACAACATCACATACATTACTCTGATCCCAATGTAAGTAGCTGAAGCACTTGTGTTATGGAAATCAGAAGTAACGACGGTACCACAAACACCCAGACCCAAGACAACATAGAAAACTAATGGTAATCTACATCGACTCGGCCAGGAATCGAACCCGGGACCTCAGAGTGGCGTACCCATGAAAACCGGTGTACACACCACTCGACCATGAAGGTCGTCAAAAATAATAAACATTTAATACGAGAAAAATATATTAAAATATATCTATAATATTATCAGTATATATTATGTATATATAATCTTTTGGATTGTTTTGATTGAACCCGGTAGGTGACGCTGGGATCGGAAAGTTAATAAAATCATATTAGGCAGACAAGGTCAGCTAGCAGTTAGCCAGACCAAAGGATTGTTTGTAATCTAACTCTGAAACTACTGAACCGATTTAAATTAAGCTTTCACCATTAGAAAGCTACTTTATCGATTTATGTTACATAAATACATATTAAATTTCAGTCAGAATATCTCAGTATTAATGTTATAAATAATGTGATTTTTTTGTAAATATTCATAATAATAATAATAATCTACTTGGTGGTAGGGCTTTGCTAATTTCTTAGTAATTTTGCCACATGCACATTCCACCAACCCGCATTGGAACAGCATCAAGGGGAGGGAGGCCTTAGAGCAACAGTGGGAAATTTACAGGCTGTTGTTGTTTTTGAAATAACTACTCTCTGAAAATAGTAAACATAGCAAATACAGTCAGAAAATGTATTAAACAGAGAACGAAAGATACAATAATGTCCTTATTCCATCACGCAATACGACCATATCTAATAAAACAATCATAATATCCGGACTGAGACAAAGGAAGCCATTTGATATTGTATTAGGCAACTATTGTCTGTGAAATAAATATCACAATCACATAATGAACAGTTAAAGCGACCTTCAAAATATAATTACACAATTTCAACTGGAGTTAATGTGAATTTTGAGTGAGTTTTTTGGCACAGGTGAGAGTAAATTTCAAGATCATATATAATTTGAGTGCAATATTTGTTTATGTAACGTTCCGTGAAATGTTTCTTACGTAATAAATATTTCTTTTTTTTATGGTGTAATTTGGCGGACGAGCATATGGGCCACCTGGTGGTAAGTGGTCACCATTATCCATAGACAATGACAATGTAAGAAATATTAACTATTCCTTAAATCGTCAATGCGCCACTAACCTTGGGAACTAAGATATTACGTCCCTTGTGCCTGTAGTTACACTGTCTTACTCACCCTTCATACCGGAACACAACAATACTGAGTAATGTTATTTAGCGGTAGAATAATTGATGAGTGGGTGGTACCTACCCAGACGGGCTTGCACATAGCCCTACTACCAAGTAAATCTAACCATCTAAGTGACCTGTAAATGGGCAGCCTGATCTTTGGAGCCTATTCCATAACTATATATCAATTGGTTTGGTGGATCAAGTATATATGCACTCACAAAGTTTTTTTTTCACAGAGAATAATATTTTCCAATGCAGAAGGGTGGATCAAATACGTTTTACATGCGACACTCTCAATGTATTTTTACAATGAAGAATAAAGTAAAAGTAAAGTAAAGTAACAGCCTGTAAATTTCCCATTGTTGGGATAAGGCCTCCACGTGGAGTGGTTTGGAACATATTCCACGACGCTGTTCCAATGCCGGGTGGTGGAATGCAAATGTGGCAGAATTTCGATGAAATTAGACACATGCAGTTTTCCTCATGATGTTTTTCTTCACCGTCAAGCACGAGATGAATTATAAACACAAATTAAGCACATATATGTAGTGGTGCTTGCGTGGGTTTGAACTCGCAATCATCGGTTAAGATGCACGGGTTCTGACCACTGGGCCATCTCAACTCGCAATGAAGAATATTTTTTTGTTATTTCGTAATACTTTATCTTAGGAATAATCTAACGATCTGTTGAATAGAATGCTTATTAACACTTTCTTATCCGGGATTTAGACACTAAAAGACGATAGATGTTGTCTTAAAAGATTATCTAAAGATACAAATAGACAAGAATAATGGTAAAGAGAAAAACAAGTCTTAGGTAGTAAATTTATTTGGACTTCCGTTTAGAAAATATGTTATATATATATATCAGTAGTTTTTGTTCGCAGCTGGGTTTCAGGGGTTGATATTCAAGTTAACAAATTTCATTAAGTACATTAGTAGTTTGACAGTAGAAAACGCAACACTGAGAGATAGAGTTAAAATCGCAATTATCATATATTTATTATTTTTGATATGTTTTAAACATTTGATCTTCAAAAATATATACTCTCTCTCTCTCTCTCTTTGTCTCTCTCTCTCTCTCTCTCTCTCTCTCATGCAATAAGTATTACTTTGTTAAATTACGAAAAAAACCGATTTAAACAATTACAAATAACATTAAAAATAACTTTTAAGTATTTATGCAATGGGTGTAATCCTTCTAATAATCAATCATCTATCCATTAAAATATATTCATTAAAATATTTCTTTTTTATCTGCGAAGTATTTGAATATTATCAATAGTTCCTAGGATTGATTTTCAAATGAAAACCGGACTAAATAGTTTAAAAATAATTCTATTAATATTATCAGTCTGATAATTTAGCAGTTTCCTGGAGTTTATTAAAATAGGCGATTTTATTAAATTCGACGTTTAGACGTATTCAGCGGCGCTCGTACGATAAACAATTTAATTTACAAAATTAGTACATTAATTATCGGAAATTCATTCTAGTTTTAAAACTTTCATAACTATTTTCATTTTAAACGAATCGGTAGGGAGATGTTTCTGCAAATATATGATGTATTAAAGTATTAATTCGAAGATGGAAAATACTAGTCATAAATATACCAAATCGATGGTAACATTTTGTCTTAAGTCATCGCCAGTAAAAGTAATTAAAGTAAAACGTAGTTTACGCTTAAATCATAATTTTATTAAGTCGCCCTTGTCCAGGATATCTGGCGATAGTTTGATTCCATATTATGAAAATTTGTAAAAATAATGGTTCAATATAATGTTGATTGAACTTTAATACATTGCAATGAATTGCTAGTACACTTCATCAAAATTAACTTGAGAATGATTAGGTGTGGAGTTTCTCAATATAATTATCGATTTTTTATTTCCACATCGATGTTACGCTCTCGAATATAAATATTACTTAACGAAAGATTCAAATTTAGAATATAAATAGAACGATCAGATATTTGAGATCACGATAATCCAATCAATAGTTTGAATGACGTATAATGACAAAAAAATGTACTGTTAGTCTCATGATCTGTTGTAAAATTCCCCATGATTAAGTAGGTAATAAGATTTCATACTTTCATTTTAATCTACGTTATGAAACAAGAAAAAACAGCTAATATTGTATTTTCACCGGAACCAAGAGTGTGTGAAAAAATTACGTCAATGGATCATGGCGTTTTTCACTGTTTTAATTTCATTAACGTGAGAAATAAAAAAAAAGAAACATGTAAGATAATTAAAATGTAGGAAAAAAGTATCCCATAATAGGTCATTACATAGTATAAAACAAAGTTGCTTACCGTTGTCTGTCCTTGTATATGCTTAGATCTTTAAAATTATGCAACGGGTTTTAATACGGTTTTTTTAATGCATAATTAGCATTACATGCATTCGAGAGGAAGGTTTTTTTAATATAATACGTGGAAAATATAGGAAATAAACACTGATAATTTATAAATTCTGTACTATATTTTGTGTTGTGTAATAGTCTACTATAGTTAGCATTGCGCCCGTGCGAAACCGAATCGAGTCACTAGTATTTGATACACAAGAAAATATAATTCTGTGTCTAGATTCCATCAGTGATTCCGTGAATGAACGTTTAATATTCAGAAATATCATCTTGAAGAGTGAATGAATGTAACTGTACTAAATGGAATGAATATTAAATAACAGAAATTCAGCTTCGTATTCTCGCAATCGTCCTTAAATGTGATGGTGGCATCGATGAAGGTTCTTAAATCAAAAGATCGTACATTTGCATAGAATTAATTTATAAAGACTTTATTCAAAAGCAATGTTTAAATACTCGTACAGTTTGAGATAGTTTTGCGTCAAATATACATTGATTTTACGTTTATCGGTAATATAATTAAGTTTGTGTTTATAGTTGCATTTTTTAAAAACGGGGTATAAATGAATAAAATAGAATATTATGGCACGACATAGAAACAGAATGTTTTAAAATAAAATATATAAAAAATCCTTTGGACAGTACTGTGACATTTATTACATTTTTTAAACATAAAATATCTATATTGTACGTATGTTTTTTGAAGTTTTTTTTATATTCTTATTCATATTACTTTTATATTTTTTTTATTAGAGTCACCTGGATAGTTTTTAACTATGTTGGACCTGGAAGGCGGTAATATTGCCCATATTAATTTTAATTTCTGATGATTGCTTTTTCAGAGTCCTAGTACCTCTAAAAATTTTAAATAACCTGAAAAAATCGAAGGGGTGTTGTACCATACATTAGTACATTGCAGGCTAATCGATGCTTGGCAAACGTTTTCGTACAAAGTCGGGATGCAAATAAATCATAAATACATTTAAAATCACTATTATTATCGAACATTGACATTGCATACATAAGTCAAATAATTATTATCCACTGTTTAGTTTCACCGCTCAGTAATCGGCGTGCGACCTCGTTCCGTGCGTAAGCAACGGTTCTTGCCTTATCAGCATACGCTAAGTGATTGCCGAAGTAACCCACCGACTTGCCAATTTCGCTATTGTTTCAAACCTGACCATAGAACTAGCAAATGTAATAGTAAAAATTAATAATTTGTTCGTTAGCAAAATTATTAGAGAGTTATAATACGTTTATCACTACATACTATAAAACAAAGTCCCCCAGCCGCGTCTGTCTGTCTGTATGTTCGCGATAAACTCCAAAACTACTGAACGGATTTTTATGCGGTGTTCACTAATAGACAGAGGAATACATGAGGAAGGTTTAGGTATATAATTTATTAAGGTTTTGTGTAAATAAGTTCAAATAGAACGACAATTGTCAAACATGTCGGAAAAAGCAACAAAAAAATGTAAATAAAAAGTAAAACTATCATAAAAACTTATGTCAACCCGTGCGAAGCCGGGATGGGCTACTTATATATGATAAGAAAAGTAAGTCATCCAAAAGTATCGAATAAGCGTGAAACAGTGACGCTCAAACACTGTTCATTAGTAGCTAATAAATATTCAACCTTCTTAAGATTCTCAAAGTGTTCACAACATTCCACTTAATCTTACTCAATATTCAAAGTGACACACCTTTAGTGGTCAAATGCCAAATACTGGCATTTCGGTGTTTGGACAGCTATTACGGGCAAGCCGCTGTCAACCCAACGAACCGAGAGCATTTACGATAGACTTAGTTTGTCCTTTTTCAGCTTGAATATTTTATAACTTCAAAGAGCAGGACGGATGTTCAAATTTCGTTTTCAAGTACGGAGTGTGGTCTAACCTTAATATTAACATTTTGATTGCTCATTCTCACTAATCAAACGTCGGAGATAGGTAACATAATAATTAAATCAATATCTTCATCTTCAAACTAATTTAATTATTAGGATCTCGGACGATGTTGTAATTACAAGAGATATCCTTAGCTATTTCCAAATGTTGTACCAGAATCAGGGCCGTATTTAGGGGACGGCAACCGGGGCAACTGCCCTGGGGCCTCCACATGAGAGGGGGCCATAGTTTTCAGCAAGTTAACAAATACTGAGATATAGTCAAATTATAATAATATTACTATATAATATTTTAAAAGTTACCGATACAAATACGAAACAATTCATAGCTTACTGATTGAACATAAAAAAAACTAATTAATTCATAATAATATAAGTATTAGGGTGTTCACGCTTCTGTTTGTCTAGGGCCCTCACTGCTTTGTGGCCCCGGGGCCTCCACACCATTAAATCCGATTCTGACCAGAATATGTGAATAAAAACTTGAATGACCGAGGAATACGTTAACCTTATAGACAACATATATAATTTACTCCATTTGCACGAGAAATGGGCGAAATTAATTAAATTAGACAATATTAATAGTATTGTAGATTAACACGCAAACAGACTTATGTACAACGATCTCGAAACGTTGCCAAAATTGCGCGATCTACTAGGTTTTATGCTTTTCAAGGGATGGGAGTGTTACATCGCCAGCTTCCTGAATTGTTTCATGTCAAAAATTCAAAAAGTTTTTATAGGTCTCATTCGAAATTTGAAATCCAGAACCTAGAGGTAATCCAGTACCAAAGAAATCTTATAATCTAGTCACGAGAACAACAAGACAATTAGTATGTTAGGAGAAAGAGTACGCATTAGTTATTCGAAACGATGAGAAACAGGATAATCGTGTAAAAATTACACCGCTTGCTTGCTCCAATTGGTACTTATTATATAAAGCGAATGCATAAATATTAATGACTAGACTCCGTTTACGTTTCGTAGTAATGTGTTTTTAATTGAATACTAGACTAAATACGAAAAAGTCTTAATAATATTTACTTAATGCAAAATAGCTGCAACAAAATTTATATTTTTTGAATGGAATTGTGTACAGTTTACACGTGAATCAGAAAGCACGTAAAACCTTTTGCAACTAAACTCTTTGCCATTTTATGATAGTGTGGGTACAGACGTTGCATCTGTGTTTTGGACACAAACATGTACAAAAAAATAATGTACCAAACTATAATATTTCCTGGGTTGGCTAGTCTTTTTAGATTGGACGGCGTGGCCGACATCGGTCAGGTCATAACTTATTGACATTAGACGTTTCTTTAAAATTCTTTAAGCTATACATACTATTTGGTAGTAAAAAAAATAATGTCTATGACTAAATATATTTATACATTATTCTGGTAAAGTTATTTTATGCATTCGATATTGACACTTGCGTGATGTCTTCTGGTTAGTACAATCTAATATCTAATCTGATTATGATGAGAGGATATGCCAGATGAATGAGGAAAATAAAACGTCACAATATATAATATACAAACACAATTGAATTGAAAGCAAACACAGTCACGGGCACGCTACTAAGTCGAGTTGGAGAAGTGAAATTGAAGATATTATAGCAGTTAAATAAATATAATATAAGATGTGTTTAAAGTGTGATTAATCTATGTGTGCAAGAGACAAATTAAAGACGGTTATAAATGGTAGTTTTATAACTTGTTTTTCTGCGGTCGAGATGTTTCGAAAGCCGACGCAATGCAGTTTTTAACTCGTTTCTTGCAGGTGCCGTACTTGTAAGTAACTTTTACGTGACATCTCGTTTCTGTATACGCATTTGAGTGTTACATTTTCAACTGCGAGTCCGATTTCTATTACCACGACTTGGATTTCACTGGTTATGTTTAACTTTACCAAACACGATGCTTGCTATTGATTTGACGGAAATCTATAATTTTCTCATTAAAACCGCTTAAGGATCGTAATTGCTGTGGAAGTCTTGAGAAACAGTTTGTAATGAGAACTTCGTAACAGCCTCGATTACATAATTTATAAAAATGATTCATCTATAAATTATATCGTAATAAATATTATTGGTTTATCGTCGTTATAAAAGTTAATAGCTATATAAAAAATAGTAGCCTGGAAAGGAAACACTGGGATAAGGCCTCCTTCCAGATCCTTCTTGGTCATGTGAAGGTTTAGTACAATTGCCTTCAACGCTGCAGCGATATTATTTATAAATACAAATTTAGCAAATAAAACATAAAATGATGCTTGAACCTGCTGTCTTCGCTTAAGACTTCATGCGTCCAAACACTGAGCCATTTCGGTTCAAAATCAATATATGATATTGAAAGTGTTTTCACGGCAGTTTTAATAAGCGTAACACGGTGCAACAATTTCTTTATCAAAAATAATTGACATAAGTTGCAGCTGTGTACTCTGCAGGCATTACCAAAAAACATTTTTTTTTCCATTTAAATATAAGTCAATCTAAATATTGACATAAATATATATTTTTTAAATTATTTTTGAAATTTCAAATGAATGAGCTCGCGATACGCGATACAAAAATAAATATGCATTATCATAAATCCGAATTCAACATTAAATATTCTTTTAACAATAAAAATAAATGTTTCCAGTAAATAAATAACGAACATTTGTTTCTATATCTGAAGTCAATGACAAAATATTAAGGATCGGCTTTTTCGACAATTTTTTTAACTATTTTGAAAAGGAAAATGAAAAACAGCCCGTAATTTGCATGCTTCTGAACAAAGACCCAGTCTCCTGTTGAGGAAAATGGCTTGGAGATTATTACACAACGCTGCTCTGCAATGATTTGGTGGATTTTTATAGAATCGTGAAACATAAACACGGTGTTTGCTTTGACGTAAGACCTTAATCGTGTATTTGAATCCGAGACTTTCGAGTTTAAATCGAAGATATATATTAAAAAATAATTTTTCATAACGCTATATTTGTGAATAGGGGCTCATTGCTTGTGTTGAAAATGTGAGACCGTATTCCACTAAACCCCAGTGCTAGTTTTAAGGTAGTCGTAACATCGAATTGCATTCCATGGAATCGATATTTTTTGATGCGGTCCAACAGTTTGCAAACTATAAGCTGCATTCGATTTTTTTATGGTATAGGTTGACGGACGAGCACCTGATGGTAAGTAGCTCTGTAAGCAATATTTGTCATTCCTTGCTTTATCAATGTCCCACCGACCTTGGAAACTAAGTCTATCCCTTATGCCTGTAATTGCACTGGCTCAACCTTCAAATCGGAACACAACAATACTGAATACTGTTGTTTGGTGGAAGAATTTCTGATGAGTGGGTTGTACCTACCCAGTAACAAGGCCTTAAGACCAATTGGTATATATAATTACAATTGACAGACATTTTTAACTTTGCCGTTTAGTAAATTCAAATCGTTTGTAAAAATTACATTGGTAGAAAAAACATATTATTCGATACAAGATTTTATAGATGACAAAAAAGCGTGGAGTTGATACCTGTTGACTTCCAAGCTGGATATATTCATTTAAATAATTGTATTTAACTAACATGACTTTGTATTTTTTAAATGTTAAAAAAGAGTAACTACTGAATTTTCTTGCCGGTTCTTCTCGGTAGAATCTACTTTCCGAACCGATGGTAGCTTCACTTAATTGTAAAATGACGATTCAAGAGTGCTTGTAAAAGCCTACTTGAATAAAGTTTATTTTGATTTGATTTGAATATAAGAAAATAACCTAAATTTAACACGAGTGAATCTACGGTATCAGCTAGTTTAACATACAAACCGAATCCAATTACCTTAGTCCACGTCATAATTATTAAATTATTCATTGAATATAATATGTAAGATATTTTCTGTAATTATATTTATTATAATGAATTTCACAGTCAAGGACGCCTTAGCGTGTTGTGGTTGAAATTCTACACAACTTGATATCGGAGATTCGCGAGAAGTTTTGAATTAATGAACTCGTTTTATTGTTTATTGTACAGTTTTAAAAATAAGCATTGAAACCGTTTTTTTCCATTGTACCTACTTGTGTACACAACACATGAAATGTGTGTAATAAATATCATAAAATAATCATTCACCCAGCATTGGAGTTAGATCATGGAATTAGCTTTTAACTTTCCCTGCAAATTAGGCCTTAGCTCAGTTGTGGGTGCAGTATATGTCGTACATACATATACATATGTATTAAACTGATGCCATATGTGAGTTGATGTTTTTGGAGAAAAATAAGAATACAGTTATCTCTGTAGCGTAAGTAGGGTTTAGAGATTTAGGTAACATGTTAATTATGTCTAATGAGTCCGTTTCGATCTAATTTATCACAGGGCCATGGATTTCAGATTTTAAAAAAACATGAATATTAGTACCTCGAACATATAAAGTTATTAGATTCTTGCCACATTTATTATGCGAACAATTAAAAGAATACAAAAATATATATGTATGTATATTTGATTTAAATTAGTTGTTTAAAAATGTAATTTGTATTTACAGTGAGTAAGCAATTTAACTTTAGATATTATACCAGCAATAAACGTAAAAGTTTTCAACTGAATCATCAAAATAATGCTTGAGAGTTAGTTATGTAAGAAGAAAGTGATAGTCACTGCGTGCTGTTAGAATATATAGCTTATGCAAGTAAATCATACAGTGAGTGAGTTTTTAAAGCGATGAATAGGTTATGAACGTTTGTATTAACATTACAAGACTACATATCAGCAACTAATTACTAAATTGACAGCGTCAAGCATGGTTGATAATGTTCGGGTATATCAAATTTCCGAAAGCGGACTTTTCGCATGAACTGTCTTTTATTTAGTCATTTACATACAAACATAAACAGCCTGTAAATTTCCTACTGCTAGTTTAAGCCCTTTTCTCATTTTGAGGATAAGGTTTGATGCATGTTCCACAACGCTGCTCCGAAGCGTGTTGGTACATGCGCCACGTGCGCCTACATTTTTTTGAAAATAGACTCATGTAGGTTTCCTCACGATGTTCTCCTTCACTGCCGAGAACGAGATAAATTATAAACACTAATTAAGCACATGAAAGTTCATTGGTGCTTGACTGGGTTTAAACTCGCAATCATCGTTTAAGAAGCACGCGTTCTAACCACTGGGCCATCTCGGCTCTATTATTTATTTAGTCGTTTATATTAAATTATACTGTTACTATTTTATCACTTTCTTATATGATTCTTAGTAATTGAAATAACCATCTTATTAATATTTATATTTTTAGTTGTGTAAGAATAAAAATAAAAGTATGCAGCGTTTCAGTTTAGCTAATTGCCTGTCCATTATGTATGTTTCTCTGAATACTTTGAACACGATGCATCAAATATTTACAATCGCTCAGTCAAAGCTATACTCAATGTAGAAAGGTCATAAGTAAGGGTCAAGCGTCAAAATCAAAAATCTTTTTTCAATATACAAGGTTTACACTTACTAGTTGGTTGTCAATAAAAAAAATACCATCGGTTCGGTAGGAAATCTCTGAAACATTTAAAAAAAAACTGGCAAAAAAATCTATTTGCAATGTTTTTATGTTTCTCTTTGGAACGGCCTGGATTGATGGATCGATGCGATTGTTTTATTTCTACGGTATGTTATCATTTCAAAATAAGTTTTATAATTTTCATTAAAAAAAAAGAAACGACACCGAATGTTTTTTGAATTTGGAATTCTAATATTTTGCATTCAGGAATCGTGTAACAAAAACGTATATATTGCTCAACAATATAATCATTGACCCTGTGCAATCAAGTAACATTCGTAACAAGCTTGTTCTTATACTAATACTATGTACAACACGATTTAAACAAACATACATTTATACAAGTATGTATTGACAAGCGACAGTCTATATTTTAATTTCTTTAAATTTGTTGTTTACCCCTCTTCTTCATCATATAGATCGTATGATATATGTACGCAATAAATCTTGTTATCGACACATGATATTAATTGAAATGAAAAATTATTAAGTAATAATAAAATTATTATTATTGTTGAAAATACACTAATAGTAAAATAAGTGTATTCAAATAATACACGTAACTCGTTGACTTGATTTACAATTTGAAACGTTATCGTAAGGTCGAATGGTAATGTGCTTATAAATTTCATAGGAATATGATCATTGCGTCAATTCTCATTGTTAGACTTCTGATAGTCGCCGAAGCAGATAAATGTTGCATCGCAGACTCCATGCTTCAGATTTCTACAAGATTATTCTCGTCTTATTCAACATTGAACAGATGCGCTTTCGACATTTGAAATTTATGAAAATGATATGAATAATAATATACATACATCGGTGACGTTCTATTGCATTATTTTACATAATCAATCGAAAGCGACTTTCAAATAGAAGATTACATTTTATTTAGGTTTTTTAAATATAATTAATACATTTCCTATATATTACATAAAATTATGTAATACACGGTAATGTAATTTGAATATTGGAAATATGTGTTAACTCGTCATGATATAACTATAATGATTAGTGTTTTATATATAAGGATGAATTCAATAGAACATTTTGTTTATCTGTAAAATATTGTAATATTATTGAAATTTGTAAATGAAACTTATGAAATTAGTAAAAGGATAAGCTTGACATTTTTTTTTCTGTAAAAATATATGAACTGTATGTAATGATTTAGAACATAGGTTTGTGTGTTACATTATTAATATTAGAACAGCTTTTTCTCTTTTCGCTTCTCTTACTCGCCACGCAACATTGAAGCAAGCGATCGTGTGTTATTACAAATCATCACATCCGATATGGAAAAACATACCATTCAACGGATGTTGACCACTAACCCAAATCGTTATAAAGGATTTTTTTGCCCGCACACACAGATAAGGGTTGCGTGAGTAGTCCCTACAAAAGAGTTCAACGCACGTTTCCGCATTGTCTTTACGCGGTGAAGCGAAGCTTGCAGGATATCCCCTTGACTGCATCATTTTAATTGGTTTTAGTCGGAGATCTTGTATAACAATAACTGACATAAAAAACTAACCTCGCTACGTAACTAATGTCACACGAATGTGTACCGGTTTCGGCTTAAACTTGTACAACTAGGTCGATTATTATTTGTATTTCATATTGCATTCATATTGAAATTTGTTTTTATTGCTACGACAATAAGGTTGGTAATTATTTTTTATTGTATAGCACCACACACGTTTTATTAATTCAAGATCGATATATGAATGTCACGTTTTCTCAATTAAAAATACTTTTTGAAAAGGTCGATGTAAGATATGAAATTGGTTTTAATTATTATTCAATAAATAATTCATAAAGGCAAGCGATTGTTTAAATGACATTTATAATAAGCTGGTTCTAGGAGATGGATGTTCGAAAATATTTTACAAAGGCAATGACGTGTCTCGCCCACACCACATCCTGCTGACACACAGATGGATGCGCGATCTCAGTATAATATGCAAATAGAATTACTATTGGAACCAGACCTTTGATACACGGAAACGCTCCCTCGACGACAGCTATCTGGGGCAGTATAGTGACGTATGCCGGAAAGAAATCACAACAATAACACTTTCATACACTCACTACACCACAGAGTCAACACTGAATACTACTTCAATCACACGCTCAACTGTTCTTCTGGTTGAAGAGCAGAGAGACACTGTTAAAAGCTTAATATGTGTTAGCCCGTATGCGTATAAATAAACGGCGGAACTGCATTTTGAATGTTGAGAGGCGTCGCCTCGTTCTTAGCGACTGCGGCCCGAATGTCAGTCGCGGTGCGCAGGCGCCGAGTCGCCCGCGCCCAGCCTCGTGACGTCATTCAGGTATTCAAAATGGCGGCGTGGAATTCGAGAGCCTACATACCGTCAGCATCCGCGATTTGAAATTAAATATGCACGTAAATACAATATTTGCGTTTAGTTTTCTATTTATTTTGCGTAATCGATAAATTTTGGTAAATAAAAAAAAATGAGTAGCTGAAAACAAAATCGTAGGCGAGTGCAATGAACTCGCGTGAATCCTATAGGTAGTGGTTAGCCATGCTTATATTATAGAATGCAATCGGTACAAAGCCCCTTTCACTGACACGAATGAGACAGATGTGTGTTCGTTCCGATGAATGAATGGCTAGCAACAGAAAGGGATAGACAATAAGGTTATGTGGACAGCCTTCAAAATAAGTCAATTAACAATTTCAACTTTTACTCTACAACTGTTTGTCTTCACAGAATCGGAGCATTTTTCTCGAAATTTCTAAGTCTTTTAAATAAAACTATACAAATGTTGAAAATTAATTCATTAATAAAAAAATTTGCATTGTCATCATCATTCATATAAATAAAAATAAAAAAAATATTCCCACGTCAGATTTTCAAACAATGTGTTGATAAGTATTATGTTTTATTATATCCTCCTGACACCTCGCGTACTTTACAAAGTGCTAAATAAATCGTACTCTAAACGCCGAATATTTTTGAACTTCTTATTTCGACATCGGACGACCGTCCTTTATGTAGCATTAATTCCCGATTGTTTGTATTCACCCACTAAAAAAGTATTGGTCAAGTGATTGCTTGTAGCCAATGAAATTTAAGCAATGGCGATAGTTTTTCCATGGAGTTCGATAGAAATATCAAACCTAATGGCGGCCATTCTTGCGAAGCGTGCTCAGGAGTTCAGGAAGATGACGGCACGCCACCGACAGGGTTAGTAAAACTTAAAATATTTTTATTAAATTCACTTGTTTTAATGATTTTTTTTGCATAATTTAAAATTAGTAAATATTCTTTGGAATTTGCGTATTTTTGGGGAGAAATACAAAAATAATATATTAAATAAACCGTCGTAAATAAATTAAACCTATAGAAAGGCACTTCGTTCGTTATTCATAGTTTGAATATATGGAATTGATCGTATGTATATCACATTCGGCGTTCATACCCAAAGTAGCGTAATATTATTTTCAGTGTTACGAACCAGCGATATCACGGAATTATTGAATAACTCCGAGTTTGAAAACTCGAGTGAGGATAAAAATTTCTCTGAGGCTTCTAGCAATGAATCCCGATCATTATCAGATGAAGCATGAGCGATAGTTGAGACAGCGTTGATAGCAATTTGTCAAGAGGTCGAAGCGGTTCTAGTATCTTCGGGAGGAATACTGGTTGTCGAGGTTGGGGCAGACGGCGTGCTGGATATGCTACTTTCAGCTACGGAACTCATCGAAGTATATGATCTTGATGTCACCACTGATGATGTGATATTTTGGTATACCAAGGAAGTACGACATTTGAAGATTGACATATGTTGATTGGGTAGTCTTGTAACCTTTTTTGTATTATATTGATAAAAATAAATAAATATATTTATGTTTGGTACTTCATTTGTGACGTTACATTAAATTATATAAATGAATGTAAGCATTTGTTTTACTTATACTATTAACCTACTTATGCCTTAATGACCTGAAGTCCTTTATAAAAGACAAAAAATATCTAAACAAATGTAAGCTCAATGTCTTCGTCAAATCATGTTAAGAAACATTTGTTTTAGTGAAAACTCGGGAGAACCCCTAGTTTATGTTTTATTTAACTGACAAGGTCTCGGCCTTTGTAACAAAAACAGTTTATTGCTATGTAAAGTACATTCGGCCCTTGTTGCAAGTGAACTCAGTAAATGCTTAGGCGTCAGGAGGATATTTAAATCTGTATAAGTTATTAGTTTTTTATTCACGGCTGTTCGCATTTGTGAACCTTTATCGTGTATTCCTGGGAACGATTTTCAAAATACATTTATAACAAGCGCTTCAAAAATATAGCGACAATAACGGTCATGTAAATTGCATTCAGTATAAATAAAATATACTTGTATTCATTTATTTATAATTAAATTAATTAAACGTAGAGGTAAATATATAATAACAAATAAATGCGTGTAAGCGACAAGGTATAATAAAAAAAAAAATTACTCATCGAAAAGCGCCATCTACCGAGTTCAATCTAAACCATTCAGTAACCCACTCAAACACACTCGAAACTTTAATCGAAATCGATCCAACCATTAAGGAGGCGTTCAGTAACATATACTTGTGCTGATCATTTATATATGCATATACAAATAAAATATGTATAATTAACGTGTAAAATACTTCATTATATAATGACAAAAGTCAAAACAAATCCAACTAAAGATACATAGAAAAAAATATTCTAAAGCGTTTAAGAAACTAAATAAATTTGAAATAGTCACATTTTAAATTAATTAGCAACATTTTAATGTATATATTCATACTAAGAATCTATCTATATAAAAAAAAAACATAAACAATAAATAACGATAAATAAAGAGCCATATTATTTATTTCCAAAGACTATTTATCTCAAATAACTAATCACATCACTTAGATATTGTTCGTTAGGCTTAGAATTAATTGCCTATTGTTAGGTAGAACTGTAAGGCATTCGTGTACAATATAACATATTATACATCCAAGGTTGGAATATCTATAGATATGTAATATTACACAGTAATGCGTTATGCGCAAATGTCAAATACGGTAACAATGATTATAATGCATTACATCAATAGCTATTGAATAATTATATTTATTTTATGCAACTAGCGTCGATACATTTATTACTAAAGTGGTATTAAATGTTTTACGAGCTGTTCATATTAAAACGATCAACAAACTTATTTAATTGGTGGTTGGGATTTGTGTAATCCCCTCTGGGTAGGTATCTGTTCATTGTACATCATCATCATTGTACTATAGGCACAAGGCACGTAACATTTCATCAACATTTCGAAACCTAAGACCATTTAACCATCAGTTGGCTCATTTACACGTTCATTTGTCACTATGCCTCTAATAAAAAAATATTATACATGTACTAACTAAGAAAACGTAATATCAAATATTTCGATATTTTAAAACGATTACTGAGTAAAAAAAAAAAAAAAAAATCAGATGACAAAATAAGCCAGCTGATAAGTAAGTAGGCTCCTTCCTATAAATATAATCAGCGCGAGAAATATAAAGCTTAACCGTGACTTTATCTGCAACTTCACTGGACTACTTATCCTTCAAACCGGAATAGAACATTCAAGAGTATAGATACATGTATAATTTTTTTTGATGGGATAATTTCATCCATGGAGGTGGCACTATAAATATTGTAAGGGGCTTCCTTACAGATAACAGTATTATGGTTAAAAAAAAAACATAATATATGTGTTTTCTTGCATATATAGTAATAATTCTTATGCTAACAGCTGCTCTTGAATATTTTTAACTAGGTCAACGTTCATGTACTAGACATTAGAACGATAGCTTTTGTTCTGTCTAGACTCATGAGAATAAATTTCAATTTGTTAGGTTTTCAAACCCATTGATCTGTCACTTATGAAGTCATGAGATATAAAAATAATGATTTATACTTAACGGACGGACATAATTTGATTTGGAACATACTAGCTTCTTCGAAAAATAAATCAATAATGTTTTTTAACGATTAAAAATATGAAGTTTAAAATATAGCAATAAAAAAATGTTTGTCATTATAATATTATGATTCATATGTGAAAATAAACTTATTTTGTTTATTTTATTTTTAAATTAATGAATTACTAATTGAAGTGAAATCGTCTGCAGTCGAATCATTTGTTTTTTTTAAAAAATTATAAAAAAAATTAAAGCGTTTACTTCCCGTCTTGTTCCCTCCACTTGTGAGGAATGGAAGGCTGGTCTATTTATCGGCCAGATAATAGGAATTGCGATTCAACGAGAAAATGTTTGCTATCTTTCTTTCTTTAATACTACGCTGTCATAACTTGTACATTAATTGTTTTGTAATTTTTATACTTAGGTATTTTATTTTTACTTTTTTTATTTACGTCATTTATATATTGAATTATTTGTACGAGTATACTTAAATGCGATCATATTAAATAGGCGTTTAGATAGTTTATTTTATAGTGGTTTTCGATTAAAAAAAAAACGATATTCAACTAAAAAAACTGGATTGACACTGTACAGGTAACATGTTTCACGATATAAGGAGTCCATTCGAAGAAATAATAAAACGTCATGAAAATACTTTTACTTTTTAATTTCTGTCACAGCTTACATAAGCTTAAAATCGAATGCCTTTTTTAATTATACGATGACAATACCATACATAATTTGCTAATTTAAAATATTAATTCAAAATTAATGGTATATTAACTATTGCAGTTACGGCTCGCCTAAGGTGTAATTCTATAAACTTAATATTCCTTACAAAACTTAACGTCAACTTAGTCGTAACTGACGATAGATTCTACTTATTTATCTTGGTTAAGTTATGATCCCGATTAAAATCTGATCTTACTTCGACGAATCTTATCTGGATATTTGTGTATAATTGGGAAGCGACTGAAAAAGAACGACCGAGTTTCGATTCAATAGATGAGAAATGATTACTATAATTGTCTCCCTAGTATTTTTTTAGTTACTTTCACGTTTTTCATGTCCTATGACATTCTACTCCGGGGCAATGTAATCTATATCAAGGCAATCTAAGTCTTACAAAATAAGGCTATTAGCTTTGCTAACGATTAAATAGTTATATGAAATAAATATTTATATGTCGTCAGTCACTTTTCACGAAATATTTTATTATGTAAGATATTATATTTATCATTTGTTATCGTTATAATGTTTGAAATGATGTCTTTGTATGCTTACTATATGTATATATCATTAATTTAAGTATATTGGAAGCTTATCAATAATAAAATGCTATGATTGGTGACATTTTAGAATAAGTTTTAATTAAAAACTTATATCTATATTTTGTAAACGTAAAACTAAAGTTCACTAAAAATAAATAAATTTTTACTATAGAGAAATGAGCACACTAATTCGCGAGTTACCGCTAAGTCGTACGATGTGGTTACTTTTAGTTTTATTTTGAATAATTTAATGTGCATGTAAACACTTTCATATCTTAAATGAGTTACTCGAAGCAGAAACTATGAATTCGTTAAGAGTAGCAAATAAAACCTTCGTTTTTCGGACTGAGCATGAATATATAAAGTTATTCATCTTTTTTTGTTACCGTCATTTATTTGGTTGGGTTATAATTGTGAAGTATATAAGTATACCGAGTTAGAAAATAGGTAATATTACTCCCTGTCTCATAAAGCGTATATTGCTTTGACCCTGAGCCAGATGGTTCTTCATTCGTATCTAAAACTATTCGACGCGGTTTCACCCGTGTGGCTTCCTGCTCCGTAAACCAAGGCGGCCTTAATATAATAAAATAGCTGGTATCTTTTCTTCTAGAATTAGCTTATAAATAAATAAATATGAGACAACATCACATACATTACTCTGATCCCAACGTAAGTAGCTAAAGCACTTGTGTTAGGAAAAATAAGAAGTAACGACGGTACCGCAAACACTCAGACCCAAGACAACATGGAAAACTAATGATGATCTACATCGACTCAGCCGGGAATCGAACCGAGGACCTCGGAGTGACGTATCCATAAAAACCGGTGTACACACCACTCGACCACGGGGGTTATAAAATGCAAAAATATTTTCAAATAGTTCCAGGAATCAACGCGTTCTAACAGTTCTAGAGATAGTCACTCATACTATATAAGTGATAGAATGGAGCGAGCACCCGTGTTTGTGCACTCACTGCCACTATAATATGTCTTGCGCAGATGGCAAGTCTTTGAGATTTGCCGACGTCGCCGAAATTCGGTTAGGACGACATTATTATTAATCTGTCAAATACCCAACATATGCCATAGCCATACGAGATTATTTTGACCAGATAAACTTTAAAAGGATCTAAGTCACCTTTAAAGTTTTATTATACATTACTAGAATGTATGTAATCACAGTTTTATACGCTCGAAGTAGAAAAGTCTGCTTTCTTTTATAAAGCTTTCTAACAACGTAATAATCGTCACGTTACGATGTTACGTAAGCACTAATAACGATTGTTTCATGGAGTTTTGGACACGGTTTTAATTATGCATTTTCTATTTTAGTCGCTTCAAATATTAATCGTACTTTGAAGAGCATACATTTTAAATTATGTGTATATTTTAGAATCGAAAGTTGCGACCGTCCAAAAATCTACCCGTGACTAAAAAAATTAGAAATATATTCCACTAAACGGTTGAAAGTAAAAAGTCAAATATTATATAGAACGTATTTTACTAAACCTATATTTTATTAAAATTCAAAGAAAAAGTTTGTAAGTTGAGTAAAGGCTTGTAATAATGAAAAGGATATATGTATTTATAATATGATGATGTCATAATTCATAAATTATGCGTAAACGTTAAATCTGTAACATATTTTAGTACGAAGTTTTAAGAGTATTTACATAAATATTAGTTTTACAGTCACTATATAACATAACCCTCTCGAGTTCACTTTGTATGGAAGGTATTTTCCTTAACCACAACTTTCTGGAATATTAGAATTACGATCCTAAATATTTTACAAACTAAGTTGGTTACATTAATGTTATTATCTACATGAGATGGCCACAGGGGAAGTGCAAAATTAATTATTTTTCGTTAAACTATCGAATGCGGCTTAGTGACGAAATTGTTCTAGCATAAATTAAGGTTATCATATTAAAAAAATACTTTTTAATTTGCAATTCATTATTAAATTATATTATAACTACAATCTTGCCTACTATGACTTATTAGTATGTATGGGTCAATAAGCAACTGAATTTTGTCATAGTCTCAATTAATAAACGATCTGAAATGCACGCAATATTGGCTTATAACAATACAATCTTGTTTTAAAGATTAGAACGATATGTAGATTCCAAATTAAAAAAAAAAACAATCAATAATTCAAATTCGATTTCGATTCGATTTCCAAAATAAATCTAATAATAATTATAGCGTTGCACATATTCGAGATTGTTATCAAATTGAATTTATCTGGCAGTCATGAGGATAAAGGGAATAAGAGAAGACGGCCGAGGCGTTCGTTCCAAGAACGTTGCAACTTATTTGTGTTTGCTGGAGCATTACCAAGAACAAAATGGGATGGCAGTTTGTATTAAAATATCTTAGTCCCATAAACCAGGAATATCGTAAGCTTAAGATCTTGAAGCGATTGAATTTAATACTAACAAATCGTATTGACAGTTAATTATAAAAATAATCATATATCAACATTTCATAAAAATTTAGCTAAAGTGGGCTTGGCCACAAGAAAATTAAAAAAATAATTTGAACTTGGAACAATTTGTATAATTTTAATCATCGTGTTTCTTATTATTAATGAGTTACAATGTATTCGGATACATCCGCGTTGATTTAATTATAAGCTTTGGACACGTTATTAAACACGATCTAGTCGTTAACTGTGAAAGTAAACTGGAGTTAAAGCTGATTTAGGTAATTTTGTAATTTACTTTATGCAATTAGCTGAAATAATTTTAGCGTGGCTTTATTTACAATTTCAGACACAATGTTATTTGAAAATACTACTAGATCACCCTGGCGAGATTTGTTATAAAAAAATATGTTTGCTTGCTTATTCATATTGCCTTAGCTATTTGAAGATATCGCCATAGACATTGGTACCTTAAAAATATTTGTAAATTTTTTCAACATTTTGGAAACTAAAATGTTTTGTCCCTTATGCATGTAGTAACACTGGCTCGCTCACCTTTCAAACCGGAATACAAAAATATTGAGTTTTGTAATGAGTGGGCGGTACCTACTTGGGTAGATTTAAAATAAGTAGTTACAGCCCAAATGGTAACTGGTATTTTTGAATACAACGTGAATAGAAATTTTGAGAGTTAATTAAGTTCTTCGAGAATGTGCGATTAAATTCAGTCAAACAAAATCTACAAAGATTTTTTCTTATGCAAGCTAATAGATACGTGGTAAACAGGTATAACTGTATAAAGACGAGAATTTAACTTACTTTCCTCTCAATACTATACTAGCTTTCCAAAATATATGAATGTACTTACTTTAATATTTCAGTATATATTTATAAATATAAATATATATATATATATATATATATATATATATATATATATATATATATATATATATATATATATATATATATATATATATATATATATATATATATATATATATATATATATATATATATATATATATATATATATATATATATAATATTTAATATATATATATAACTATATATATTAAATATTAAAATATTTCTGTTGGGTTTCACAGATGCATTGTTAAAACTTATATGTTATTATATATTTTTAACTTTTATTGACTCGAGAAAACGTTTTAGTAACTACTGGAAATTGGAAATATTTTATTTGAAATTTGCGATACAAATATACATGTAAATTATTGTTATAAGTTGTTCAAACACGATGCAATGTGATGAAGCGAACGTGAATCCATTATTACATAGCCAAGTGTGAATAAAAAACAACTTTCGAGTCACGGTGCCAATTCTACTAACAAATTATCTAAATAGCTAGAATGTTATTGGAATCGATATACCTAAATGAGTAGAATGGACCCTCAGTTGTGATTAAGCTGATTTTTTTGCGAGGATTTGTCAAAGTTATATAGTAATAGAATCGGTAATGTATGACCGTTATATGTATGAAGAATTTAGGTAGGAACAAAATGTATGATCGGAACATTATGTTACATTATAATAGTAGTTAGTTGTCTTTAATAAAAAAAAAGTTATAAAATTTTATTTTACTTCACTTTAAAAATTACTTGTTATATTTTATACACTTCATTTAATAAGACTTATATTTAATTCATATTTAAGAAGATTAACTCGCTTATATTCTTATAAAGAAATTTATTTGAATTCATGGTTTTAAAATAATTTAAAAATCGAATTATAATTTTCTGTCAAAAATTATGTGTATACTTATATTTGTAGGAAGAATGTGTGTAATCTAAAATTATGTAAAACGTAGCAATTATATTCTCTTTTCATTTTATAGGTGGTAATTACATACAATCAAATGTGTATTTTGCCATGCATGTATCTATGTTTTTTATCTTACAGTATTATTTATGCTTTCTTTAGTGTAACGTGCTGGAAGAGATCTCTTATTGGGATAAGTCCGTCTTTGAACACTTTCATTGTCTTATATACTGCTTGTGTGGTAATTTGTGTACAAAAATGAGATTTACAACAACAACAATTTAAATATAAAATATAAATCAATTCTGATTGAGGTGTAACTCTCTTGCAATCTGTGGGAGTGATTTTGTGAAAAGGGACGGAAGCGTGTAAAAGGAAGTCGAGGAATCGCGCGCTATTTGATTTGACCAATGAGCGCGCGTGCTATTTGATTTGACCAATGAGTGCGCGTGCTATTTGATTTGACTAAAATCGCGCGCGTTTTTAGAGTTGGCTGTTAAGTACATTTTAAATGATAGTATATTTTAAATTAACAGAATTATTTTACTTATACTTAATGACAAAAATAGTAAACATTTTATGTAATTCAATTTTCAGTCTATAATAACTAACAGTTTTATAACGCTTTAAATACCGTCAAGTCGGTTCTAAAATGATTACCGACCAAATGACCAAAGCTTGTTTAAACGTCATTCACATATTTGCCGGGTTCCTTTCCTCATAGATTTAATAATTGTTTTGGAGTACCTGCTATAATGCAATCTAATAAAAAACATTGAAATAAACTCACCAGGTACGTGTTGATCGTTAAAAGTGACCCGGACCGAGTGCGGCCGGAGTAGTCGAGGCGTGAACGCAGCTATGTATTTGTGCCCGCCGAGCGGTCGGACCGAGCTCGCCACTAAAGTTCCATTACCGCCGGAGACTTCGAGTTCAAGTTGACCAGGACCGGCTGAACTTGCATCCACTACAAGATAATATATTTAAGTAATATCTTGATTTTACTAACCTTTTCTAATACAAATTTAAAAAAAAATGTTAAGTGATGCAGTTTCACTTTCAAGTTTGTTTGCGAATTCCATTTTGCTCCTGAAGTTAATCAAAATTTCGAGGCTTGTGACGTAAAATCTCTTACGATCCTAATTACATTCTATTTATAAAATACTAGGAACACGCCCAAGCTGCGCACGGGTGTATATATCGTTGTATTGTGTTCAAATTATATAAAATAATTACAAATTGTAGCCTATGTGTTATTCAGTTATATAAACTTTATTACTGTAAAATTTCTTTCAAATCCATTTTGTATATTTACGTGAAAGAGTAACAAAAATATTTACATTCATCGTCACAAACTTTCGCACTTATAATATTAGTAAGAAACTAAAAAAATGTTCTATAATATAGAACCTCTTTTGTCATAATTTCCTTCCTTATAATTTTGCTATTAATTTAGAAAAAAATATTGACCTTCGCAATTACTTACCGATAAATTCCACTGGTTGACCGACTATTCCCTTGTAAGTAGGCTTAATAACTATTCCTCTTGCACCTCTAATGTTATCCCTTTGAATTGGTCTGTAAAAAAAAAGTTTTACGTAGACACTTAACTTGAAAGTACTTCAGAGTTGGAAGCTTTACTGCAGGAAAACAGAAATATTTCATTCCGATTGATACCCGTACCTACAGCGTTTACGTCAGCAATCGAAACGGACTTATTTCAGATGATTCGGCTTAAATTTCGGTCGGTGATTAATTCTTATTTTTTTGGTAAAATATTTGTATTGTACTGTATCGTACCTTGTTAACTGTTTCAGGTAAAAAAAGCAATTATATCACAGATATTAGCCTAATATTAACAGGTAGAATATTTAAATTATTAAATTTAAATCTTTGATGTATAACCAATTGAGGCAAGGTTCTTAAACTACGCAAGATATTATAGTGCACAAATTCGTGCCCAAACACAGGTGCATTCTATAATCCCTCTCATAATCCGATGGGATGGCTTATTTGATACGACCGGAAAGAGTTGAAGAAGTTCTATGTTAAACTTTTGACTATTGTTGTGATTTTTTTGGTGTTTGAACATAAGACCTCAGTATACGACCTTATAGTTATTTGTATGTTACATAATTAATGCCCTTTACCGATACTAGGGGAATTCATTAGGTTACGGTTTTTTAGATTGACGAACATTAATTTAACTGTTAACCATCTTTCTGCTGGCTTTTTAACCAACAAAGCGTAAAATAATTCCATATTTATAGAATAAAGATTTATTATTGATGTTTTTAAATGACGAATATATTTTTGTTTTTCATATAATAGTCTTAGAAATACAAAAACATTAAACATATAGTCGTCCTGCTCTAACAATAAGAGCCAAATAAAGAAATAAATAACATCTATTTCAAAGCAGACCAATAAGGGATCTACAACCCCAAGCAGGTAAGGAATGCAGAATTTATAACATCGAGATCTCGTTCGTTCGTTCAAGTGCTTTATATTTTCTTTATGGACTTCTTATTTTATTTCTGGCTTTCGTTCGTTCGTTTCAATCCCACATCAGTCTCTATTTATTTATAAAGACAAAGCAAATAAAATTATTCTACGAGATGCCACGTTCTTTGTTTAGTTATTCTAAACAAATTGGCTAGAAAACATAATAAAGTATCTGTTTAATATTTCTAATTATATATACAAAATTTATATCGCTTTATTTTTTTTCTGTCAATTTATATTTTGTTGTCAATCAAGACGACCTCCGTGGTCGAGTAGTGTGTACACCGGTCTTTATGGGTACGCCACTACGAGGTCCAGGGTTCGATTCCTGGCCGAGTCGATGTAGAAAAAGTTCATTAGTTTTCTACGTTGTCTTGGGTCTGTGTGTTCGTGGTACCGTTGTTACTTCTGATTTTCTGACATAAGTCCTTTAGCTACTTCGATTGGGATCAGATTAATGTATGTGATGTTGTCTAATATTTATTTATTTATTAAAAAAAAATCAACTTCCTAAAATTTGGTCGTGGAATATGAATTTGGAAACCGTATATCGTTATCATAACTTTACATTATGAATGCCATGACGATATACTCGTATGTTGAAATAGTTTGGAACAGCGTCGTGAACAATACTGTGTCGTAAATTTCCGGCTTAATATACATTTTTTTGTAAAACTTTGCGGCGTTGCGGCTCCCTTTGTAATTTTGGTTCCCTTAAAGAAAAAGTTTACCACATACCGATAAACTTTATGTATAAGCAAATGTTTTTAATATTACGTATTCTTCAAAATACCTACTTATACACTTCCAGGCCGGATAAATTATCTACATACATGTATAACTGTAATTAACTAACATTTTTAAATGTTGAATAAAAGTAACTACTGAGTTTCATGTTTGTTCTTCTTGGTACAATCTACTTTCCGAACAGGTGGGAGGTTCACTTAAAATAGTTGTTAAATGACGCTTCTAAGTGCTTGTAAAAGATTACTTGAATAAAGTATATTTTGATTTGATTTGAAATTATTTATTAATAACACAATTTATTGCGATTCCAATGAATTTAATGGATGGAAATCTAATATATATGGGGAGATGGAATTGATACTGTTAGTATTGCTGTTGTCTCTTGTAAATGTTACCTGAAACGAGAATGCGCTGCATCCGTTTCAGTGCGGGCCCCCCCGGTTGGGTCGCGGGGGGGCCTATTGGATAAAAAAGACTGCTGTTGTTGGTGTTTCTCCTCCACACTGCTGTAGGAAGAGTCTCGGACCACGTACGAACTTTCTCGAACTTCACGTTTCGTGATTTCTTGCTGTATAAAATCAAAATATATACATTTCTTATATTTAAAATAATATAAATTTTATTATTATTTAAAATAGGAACATAGATACACAGTGTCGGATATGTCATCGCGTACTATGCGGTAACTTCTGTTGGCAAAAACGTTGATATTGTAAAAAGTGATGGATTGGGATATTGTGCCTGTACTGACAATGGGTCATTCTTCCTAGAAATTTGGGCACAACTATACATAATGTTCATTATTTTTGGTACATGGGTGTGATATACAAGAAATGTCTGCATTATTTTTGTATTATTAAGTCCAATTATATATAATACTTTAAAACGTTAATGCCAACATAAGCTTTTCAATCCGATAACACACATTGAATCTTATTTATCATTGGGGGCTTAAATAAAACCTCTTTTAGTGGATTTCAGTACCTGGACTATAAAAAACACATATGTCCAAAAGTACACTAATTTACAGATCAGAGTCCTCTTCACGTTTCTATAAAAATAGAGCATACTTACACGACTCGTGTAGGTGTCCGAATCACGCTCGTCGACCAACCGATCGAGGTGTCGGTTGAAGGAGTCGCGCGAGTAGTCGCTAAACTTGTTTAGCTGTGTGTTACGCTGCGTTTCACGATCCAGGGTGCTTTGTCCGTGCCGATCGGTAGTTGCATCAAGGCTGAAATAAATGTTTTATTGTGAAAACGTCAGTTTTTCGTTTCAAACATCAACGCGAGTGTACACTTACCTATTATTGCTAAACATTTTTCTAGTCGTTTCGACTGTATCCCAAGAGTCGTTTCTTTGACGATACGGCTTCCCACCCGGATCTCCTGTATCAGCTGTACCTGTCAAAATATTTAAATTAAAATAACATTGTTTTTATTATTAATATATGTTTTATTTTTGTCGCTTTTCAGCTTACTCGGACTTCCATATCTTTTAACTCTATCCGTTTCTAACGAGGACAATGGACTGCTCTGGTCAAGATTGTCTTGTGACCCGCTGTATGAGCTGTAAATTTTATAGTTTGACCGCTTTTCCACCACTCGCTTCGTCGTTGTCACCGGGCTGTATCGATCGGTGGGACTGTTAACTCTGCAACATAAATGTGTGTTTTTATAATATGAAAATAATGATAATGAACACATTTATATTTCCACTTGACATAATTGTTTACAATTGACACCGTATGTTTAAACAAGGATCAAGACTATTAAACTGTTGTACTTGAGTTCGTACCAAGTTAATTATTAACGCCAATTATCGTTTCGAAGTGTTGTGTATAGTGCTCGTATATTTTGAATATCACCTACCGATTAATTGGACTGGCCGTTCTGTTCAAAGGACTATCTTTCCTCGTTAGCGGGCTCGTCCGACCGATCGGGCTTGTAGCCCGGTATGGGCTGCTAGCTCTATATGGGCTGCTCGACCTAGCAAAATCGAGCCGTGATCCGTTGCCTAAATGTTTCGATGTTATTGGACTAGCCGTTCTATTCCGAGAATTCTCTGTATCGTATGTCGTGTTATAACTATCTCGTTTATTTAATCTCGGATTGGAATACGAATCGGTAACATCGTAAGCTTTTTCTTTTATATCCGAACCAAACGAAGATTTGTAATAATCCGTTGAATTTCGTTTCTCTTCACGGCGATCTATTGAACTCGAACTGTGCTTTGTATTCGTTTCGTATAAATTTAAGTTACTATGCGGGCTCTCTGATCTCAATCTAGTTACTGAAAAAAATAATAGAAGTTAAAGTACTGTTAACAGCATTCGCTAAAAAATATGATTTGAAACATTTCATGGCGCGCCCTGGGGGATATGATCGACTAAACGACATATACCGTGACGATAAACGGCGTGGATTATGCCGTCATGGCGTGCCATTATTGGCGTGCTACGTATATTATATACCATATATTTATTACAGTAAAATTCATTTTTTTGTTTTATATTTATTTATTTTTCCTTTAGTTCCATAAATTTTTAGAAGCTATCAATTTCAATGTTCTAGAGGACGGGCCAGTAATGGCAATTTTTTAAAGATATTATTATTTTACCTGGACTAGATATCCGTGCATAAGCTGGTGATGGGCTCGCACTGTCGCGATGTTTCTTGGAACGTGACCCGACCCTGAATACGTGGGGAGATCCGTGAACATCATATCCGTTAAAATAAATGTACAACTGTAATAAAAACAAATGATAATAAATTAAAAATAAAACGGTAATTCGTAAATAGACATTTTATGTTTAAAAACCCACTCTATGTTTTCCGGCCGCTTTGGGCATAAATGTTGCACGATACTTCGTTGGAGATAATTTCTCCAACGCACACATGACACTTCTTTTATCGTGAACAATGTCTAATTGCAAATCTCCCTTGACACCGCATTGACTTGTGTCCAGTTCAAACGAGTGTGGCTTAAGAGGTTCCGCTCCTTCCAATGCCCCTGGGCTCAGGTGAACACCAGCTGGATCGAACACTTCACAAGTGAATGGACCTCCCTGGAAAGTCATAATTTTTTTTATTTTTTTTATCAATGAAGCAACACAATAATTCAAATAAGTTTTTGAATTTAACGCAAATGATAGCTTGATTTTAGGGTTTAAAATTACAAAAACACAACTTTAGACATGTGATTTTACTTCCAAAGTTCATATAACAGATACAACGACGTGTAAAACGCAATTTTTCTACAAATCCGTAAATTAAACCATAGGGTATTCAATTTCAAGCTTTCGACTAATAATAACGCGTCTAATTTCTGTTTATTTGGCTTGTGTTTGGAATAGAATATATACGAAATTTTAATTATTAGAATGACCCAAGATATAAAATTAACAATAATAAAGAACGTTAAATTATTGTTAAAATAAAACTAAAAATTTTTAAAAATATTTTAACATAAAACCTGAATGTGTTCTCCTTTGTAAGTTATAGCAATTGTCCAGACACCAGCTTCATCCGGTTGAAATGTGGCACTTGAAGCTGTTGTTCCTGGAGCTGATGGCGGTGGGTGTCTTGGCCTCAGGGGCACGGCACGACCACTCGGAGAATGGGCAGTAACGTCTATGTCTTCTCGACGTGGTGCCCCTGACAATAGGTTAAAAAATGGCATTTGATAGTGTCTCTATAGCCTTATTTAATAAAAATGTAATAAATATGATGTTGATACATTAAGTATAGATATGAGGAATAAAAAAAATATATTAGTTATTTAATTTTATTAAAAATTGCCATTTATAAAATAATTTAGTAACCTGTAGCGCTGACAAGCACTTCAACGATGCTTCCAGCTGCACAAGGCGCCATTCCCGGCGGCGGAACCGAAACTAATCTAGGTAAAACTCTGAAGAAATATCTTCCATCGACTCTAAAAATTAAAAAAAAATCAGCACGTTTAAACACAGATAATGTCATAGACTATTTATAAAATAGCAATACATCTGAGCTGTATATGTTTGATTGTTAGCACTGAATACCAATCATTACAATAACACTATAATATTCAAGACTGTATCGATGAACAAGTAATTACAGTGATTGTTCCTCAGGTTAAATCGTCTGTGACGTCATTTGACAGTGATATGCTCATATAAGAATATTACCTGATGTCATCCACGGTAAGTATAATTTCATGCATGCCTGCGTGTTCAGGGACGAATTCGCCTGCACCTTTTGAGTCCAACTTTAGTCTAGATTCTTGTTCTAACGGATTAAGTATTGACACTTTTACTTCTGATATCGATAATTCGTTCGTTATACTTTCTACTTTGATGTAAGTCTGAAAGTAAATAATAATTTTAAAATATAATAACAGGTTGATCTTTGTAAAATATATGAAACAATTAGCCGGAATAACGTTAAACTTAATTTAATGGTATCTTTAATAGACAGGTTGGTTCAAGAGGAAGGTTTATATTCATAATACATGCATAATATAGTAGACAAACACTGATAATTTTAGAGGTTTTTAATATCAGCATTGCAACCGTGCTAAGCCGGGTTGGATCGCTAGTATCTACTAATATAATATAGTCAACTCGTGAAAAAGGTCGATGAAACTATGTCAAAACCTCTGGTAAAATAACAAAAGTATAATCAGCGTTTAAGTTCAAGTGTATATATTAAAGTCATATTGCTATTTAAATTTATTGTTATGATATAGAGATAAGTAGAACTTTGCTGAACAATGGCTTGTAAGTCGACTGGAGATGCTTGTATGAGTTCGTATGTTAGGAATTTACTCTAAGAATGTAATGATTAAAAGCTTACTGGTTCTCCAACTCTCCCAGAAGTGGAATCAAGAGCGACTCGCAACATGTCGTGGATTGGTGGACGGGGTGGGACATTTCGGAACTGCGTGGCCCAGGCCATTACACCCAAGTGCTCCACATCACTTTGACTCATATCTTTAGCCGATAAGACAGGCTGCACACCTAAAAAAATACGGTTACACGTTACCAAAAATTACCCAAGCTCATTGTTACAACGCACAATACATTTCGGCGACCATATTGTTTAACGATCATTAAATTTTAATTAAAGCTTTTATTTATGATAATATATTTCAACCAATTAAGTTTCATTTGATCAATGATAATTATTGCATTCGATAATATGGCAAATATAATATATTGCTTTAAAAATAGTTGAGCATACACTGTGGGCACCAAACATAATATTACTGCTTGTTGATACGACCCTTTGATCTAAATATAAACTGCTCACTTGGGAAAATAAACCACTAAATGTACGTTTTGCAACATTTCTGCAATGTTTCTATTTATACAGATTATTTCCATGAATTCTGAATAATATGCTGTGAATACAAATAGATCATATACAGCCTGGCTTTTAGTCAAATTAAAGCTTATTCTTTTTAATTACTATTTAATACAATCTAAATAAATATACCATGATAAACCTTTTCCATTATTTTGCAATTTTTATACATTTGAAATATCGATGTAATTATCAGTAATAAATTAATTATTTTATCCTGTTTTATTTTTTGTATGCTCTGATATGCTTTCATTGAAATTAAACATGGTGGTTTCCTTGCGATGTTTCTTTACCGCTAATGCACGGGCTTAATTTAAATACATATTAAGCACATGATAATTCAGAGGTGTTAGCCTGGCTTTGAACTCGTAATCATCGGTTAAGAGGCACGTCTTCTATCCACTGGACCATCATTAATGTGTATGATATCAATCAATGAAATAAAATCTTAATTAAACGGTATACGACGTTACCAAGTAATAATAAATTATTATGTTAAACCTTATAAGCTATTGTTGGATTATTCATACCTAATTTTTTTCCAGCATCGATAGCCATTTGGCAATTCTCTTCCCATCGTGCTGGGTCTCGTCGAAGTCTGCTCGGTGGTGGTGCCGGACCACCCATTGATCTTACCAGCTCATTGGCAACACGGCCATCATTCCAATCAGTCTGAAAACGTATAATAGTTACATATTAATAATATTAGAATATGAATCTGTTATTAGAAAATAATAAAGAAATCATTAAAATCGGTTAACTGCGTCGAAAGTTTTGTGGTAACAAACATAAAAAATAAAGTCGAATTAAGTACCTCCTCCTTTTTTGAAGTCGTTTAAAAAATCAGTACACTTTGTTTTTTAAAGTAACAGTCTAAACTACGTCTATATATAATTATAGGTTTTTACATGTATCAGTATCAGTAATGGTACGTTACAAGTATGTTAAATGAATGGTAATGAATCTTGCTCATTCCTTATCTTCTTTTTAGAAATTTCAAATTCATCGTGACAGTAAAAAGATTTTTGTTTAGTTTTATAAAAGCATTTCTTACTTTTATATTTAAAAAGTTACTATAAAAAGTTTGTTGTTAAACGGTTTCCGAAATATTTATATTTTTGTGTTCGTGCACTTTTGTAGGTTATGTAAAAATATTTGAAATAAAAAGTGCACTTATGTTATAACTTTACTAATTGATTATTACTTTTAATTATCGCAATTTTCGTATTTGTATTGTAAGCGCATTGTTCATTGTCGTCTCAGAAAGTGACACAATTAACTACCGCGAACAGAATTAAGCCAAAAGTTTATAAGTAGTCCGTTATTATTTACGATGTATGTTGCTTATCTTGCCGAAGTGCTTTTGTTCGACGAACAAAAACAGATATCACATTATGTTATCATTCGACACAACGTACAACAGCTTACGTATCACTTGTGTTGCATAACAGCTCGTATATTTATGTTCAGCTCTTATTAGCTCACATCTTAAGTTTCCTGTTAGCTTGGTATTTGAAAAGTGTTCACGAGTATGTTTTTTTTCCTATCTTATAAAAACATATAAGATACAATTTAAACAAACTTGCGTAAAGGTATTTTATATGTATATTAACGAAACTGTAAGACTTTTTTCATATTTAACACGCTCTTTAATTTGCCATATATGAATCTTATGAAACGTTCAATGATTACATATGTTTCATAAATTTAAAAATTGCCACACGTAATATAATACCGAACATATAATATCAATAAAATTATTTCATATTTTTTTCCTATCATCCTGGCGATCCTGTCGAAGATACAAATTAAAAAAAAAAAAAAACATAAAAAATACAATCGATTTGAGAAGCTTCTCCTTTTTGAAGTCGGTTAAAGAGACTGCTACGTCTGCGCTGACTTTTCTCCTAGTGACGATAAATTGTATTCTTGGACGTGTTTTTTTTTCTTTTTAAACAAATATGTATGTATATAGTTCGTATAGAAATAACAAGTAATAAAAATATAAGATCAAAGTTACTAAATGGACATATACGGTCCAAAGCAATACGGTTTGTTGGAAAACTAAAGAAAGAGCATATTTATATCTTAGCCATTTGGATATCTTGGCTGATCTTTAGGTGTCACACAACGGTCGCAAAATAAATAAATAATACTTCTTAAGTAACACAAACTTAAGCTCGTGTCCGTTTCTCGAAGTATCTGGATGTCGAATTTCACGACCAGTCGTTAAGACGTTGAGACTTGAGGCGTTAAAGTAAAATAAACGATAAAACTAACTTCCATATTTATAACCTTTAAAATAATTTAATGACTGGAACTCGATTGTTTTTCGGAATATTACGATAGTGTATAGAGTATTATAACAATATACTGTTACCTATAGTGTATTGTGTATTGTGAGGAATGTTACTTGTGAGATGACGTCAGAAAAATAAATATGGAAGAAGAAATGCGCTGAACCCAAATAATTGGGATAAGGGAAGGATGATGATGACGACATTGTATAGAATTGTTCGTACTTGAATTTTATAATGAACACTGCAATTGTACTCTCAATACACTTATTCTATATTTATAGTTAAATAAGATATAAATATATATGTTTTATTCTCTGTATAAAATAAAGACCTTCAAAATATACATCGAAAACAGCAATTTCTTATTTTTTTTTTAATGAAAGAAAGTGTAAAACAACTATCTTTATGCCAAATAAAAAAAAAGTGAATATAGATTTAGGAATTTCATTCATAGTTTACCAAAAACTCTACGTTCATGTATTACTTTAATGAAATGAAACACTTTTGGTTAATTTTCTTAATTTCATTTTCATTAGTCACTGAAATTAAAGTTTGCACAGAATTAATTAAAGTTTCGTTTGAAATCGATCATAGTAATAATTAGTATCCCATAATACTGATCAATTTGTTTACGTACAAAATTATATTGGCTTCTTGGGAATGGTGGACCCGATCTTTTCCATTCTTTAGATTGTTGTTTTGACTTAGAAGAAATAAAATACTTAGGACACAAGTTTCACCGGTAGTAACAAATATATCTTAAAAGTATTGTGGATCAGCTTCGAACTACTCCAAACAATCACACTAAAGTCGGTGTTTTTGTTCAACTTAAAGGTGCATTTTTTAACATTATAAAATCCAAATTCATTACGCAATGATGTTTTAATAAACAGATATGTTATTAACGCGCAAAAAGTGAAGTCTAGAAAACGTCTTAATTGGGACGTTTGCCTTTAGTCGTTTTACATAGTAATACGTTATAATACATCATTATTACGTAGTAATACGTTTTGCGTAATTAAAACATCTAGTTATCCCTTTTACTTATTGTTTTTATCAAACTATCCTTTTTACTTTTAACGAAATGTAAAAATAAACTAAAATAAACGGTCCCCGGCGTGGCACACTTTTTTCTGTTGTTTAGTATGGATGTAACATATCTGTTTATTAGATTGTTGTTACGATATTTTAAGTTTCCATTTATTTTTTTGGTCAATACAAATGTCATCAAATTATACATTTAGTATTTATTTTTATATTTTAATTTATTATTAAAAAACCAGTAGTCGCCCGCGGTTTGTCTTGCGTTTTAGGATGTTTGTTGTCACGTATTGGGCAAAAAAGTAGCCTATCCTTTCTTATAGTTCAAGTTTGCTTCATATCAAATTTAAATCAAATTCAGTTCAGCGGTGTGATCGTATAAGGGTGATAAATAGGCAGACAAATTTTCACATTTACAATATCAATAAAGATTAAAAATAACTACTCTATAAACCTAATATATGCCTAATATCTATTCACAGGTATCCTTCATAAGTCACGGCATTCCAATCACAAATTTTGATGATATTGTATACAATCTATTACTCATTATTTATAAAAAAAGCGTACCGTAAAGTTCGTAATGGGTCTTTCTAGGCGAGAGTTAACCCATTCCAAAGTTGATTTAACTCCTGCGGCATCTGGTTTCATGAAGTAGGACAGATATGTCATGCCGGAGAGCTCGTCAAGCCAAGGCGACGCTAAGTAGTCAGGTTCCAGCACCATGGGTACATCAAGCTCTCGGTGAGCTAACTTCATAGCTCGTCTACAATTTTCTATAGCTTCATGGCGATCTGTAAATAATATTAATACGTTAAGGGTAAATTTCCAGTAAATGATTTTAAATTTATACATTTATTGTTTCAAATAATTTTTAAATCATGTAGAGGCCCTAACCACCAGCATCTGCGTCCAGTATAAAATATAGATTACAGCGAAAAAATCTGATAAGAAAATCAGTAGCTACTCTGTTTCTCTAAAAAAAAAAACAATTCGATTTTCATGTTCTTTAGCAATCAAGAAGTACGAATTCAATAGTTCTTGTCACATTTACTTATTTATTTACTTGGTGGTAGGGCTTTGTGCAAGCCCGTCTGGGTAGGTACCACCCACTCATCAGTTATTCTACCGCCAAATAACAGTAACCAGTAATGTTGTGTTCCGGTTTGAAGGGTGAGTGAGCCAGTGTAACTACAGGCACAAGGGACATAACATCTTAGTTCCCAAGGTTGGTGGCACATTGACGATGTAAGGAATAGTTAATATTTGTTACAGCGTCATTGTCTATGGGTGATGGTGACCACTTACCATCAGGTGGCCCATATGCTCGTCCACCAACCTATAACTTAAAAAAAACAACTGTTTTTTTAACAGACAATATGAAAAATCGTCATCGCATCATCGTATTAATCATCGCTTTAAATCAAATGATGTTGTGTTACCCAAATGAGGGCGTGTAGGTTAGTTACTCTGAATCACAACGTTCGGCTTAATGTTTAAAATATACAATGATGTTATTTTATTTGTATATAAAATTGTAATTGTTTTTATTAAATAATGTCCTTTAAATAAATATTTTAAAGAATTACAACTAGAGCGCCTGTTATTCTATTTTGACAGACTGACAACTATCTTTGTGTCAAACTTTCATCTGAATCAAATAAAAAATTCAGGAGCACATAAAAAACGAACGATGAAAAATTATATACCTATTTAGAATTTAAATTAAATTATTTATGTTAAACAAAAAAACTAAACATTATAAATCAAGAAATCAATTTTATTACTATTAAAATATAAGTAAATCAATCATCTATATTTGGCGCCAAAAGTGTAAAACCCCTTTGAAATAGAAATTTTTAATAATTAATAGTATCAGTAATTATTTGGAACGTCTACTTTTTATTTATTTTTTCCCTATATTGCAGTATCGCTCTCTAACCGGCCAGGTTTTTTTCTGGTTTTTAAAACTAATACTTTGTTAAATCGTAACCATTTAGTAAATTGCATTAAAGCTCTTCAATGTGAGACTATAACCTATTTTTATATGTAGGCATCGTTCCATCGTCACTGGGACAAAAATCGGCTTACGCTATTAATATATAAGATGTGATACACCTTAAGCTCTACTGAATAATCAATAAGGCTTATGAAAGGCATAAAAGAACAGAAGGGATGATAAAATAGAAGCGATAGAGAAAAATTATCAATCATCTTCTGACGTTAGATTGAAAAGCATTTATGGAGAGACCAATTAATTCACCACGAGATACATCATCTGTATTATTTTAAGTAAAATTTTACTAATTTCGTTTCAAGGAAAATAGAAACCAAATTTTCATACTTTAATATTCGTAAAGGTCTTTTGTAAGAATCACGACATCTATTCCTTAATTTTAAATTTAATTTAAGACTGAAAATTGCCTTTTTCGTCGGTCAAAGAATAAATGAATACTAACTAAGTTCCTTCCAATGTGGGAAGGTACCAGGCTTGCAGAAGTCGACCAGAGCTGATAGTAGAACTCCGCTGTTCCAGTCGGTCGTGAGGTTACCAACACGGCATTCTGGTAGCGCTGCCTGGAGCCATGACAGCATAAGTTTTCTGCAATAAATAAAACCATTTAGATAAGTTTTTACACACTACGAATAGTAACACTATGGTCAGCTTAGACCTCTTTATAAACACGATTAAGGACTTATTCCACCTCGTAGGTTATTCCACCAATTTGGTGGATATATGTAAGTAGCAGATTTTCATCCAGGTCTGACGCATTCGTATTTTATTGATTCACTTACCCTTCTAATTAACCGTATTAAAGAGTACTGACTTTTGGAGGAATTGTTGAGTGGGTAAATATTGAAATTGAATCCAAAATTTTCAAAGAAAATTCAAAATAAAATAGAATCAAAGAAACATTAAGCCGTATTAAAAAAAATGTCCTTCAGACATCGGACGCGGTGGCCTCTCAACAGAGAATAGTGCAATGAATACTATATAAACGTACTTCATATATCAAATGAAAATTGGTCTTAATCATGACTCGTGAGAAAAATTAAATTAAATTAATTCAGTAGTAATAGTAAAAATATAACTTCTATATTCTATATAAATTTATTGTGTTACAAACGAACCTAGTAAATTTAGAAACAACGTGTAATCTATACTATCTTAGATACTAATATTGTAAATGTGAAAGAAACTCTGCCTGTCTGTCTGTTTGTCGCTCTTTTACGAACGAATTTTTTTGTCTATCACATGACAAATAACCCTCTAAAATGCGCGCAGCCGCGGGCTGACATATTCCTTTACAATTAAACTCTACAAATATTGTTCATATTTATATGTTATAAGAAAAATACAGCGTTAAAATATCATAGCCCCGTTTGGAACATAAGTGTGAGCCACAAACGTTATCGATTGGTTTAGCAATAGCAAAAATGTGATGAAAGTTTACATATAAGGTGTATTAGGATGTAATGCAATCGCTGGCTGTTTGCGCCCGCGCAAGCGAGCCGCGCTAATTGCCCAGTCTCGCACTGCGCCGGCGCAGTAGCGTGGGGCTGCTAAAAACAGTTATCTATTATAACAGCTCTCTGTTTCTACTATCCTATATTGATCATTGCAACAGATAAGGCGATTTTAAAACAGTAAAATAACTAACAATAGTAAATTAACACGAACGTTGTAACTTTTAAGGCGAACAGTAGCCAAATTACTTTATTTAAGTACAAGCACTTTTGAATCATCATTAAGTAAACTATATTCATTGAAGCTACCACCGGTTCGGAATGAAGATTCTAACCAGAATAAACGGCAAAAAAGGGTAGTTATTCATGTCAAATTTACAATAGTTGTTAGAGATCCTTGATCCAAAATTTATAAATTAAGAAATGGTTATGGTTTACGTAATGTGATATCCATATTTTTTCTATTGAAGTATCATTCACATAATTTCATAATACAAGAACAAATTTGTGATTTATCATTTAGAATATATCAACACATTTAGATCGAAGAGCAAACTTTTTTTTGTATAGTCGTTATTCTATTTAATGGGTGCTGTTCATTGGAACTGTTCATTTTTTCATCCATCATCAATGAAACTGTTCATTTCACGAAACAAAATTTTGATTGTTTTGTTTTAACAGAAGTTTAACAAGAGCATGGTCTTGTTAAGTCTGTAAATTAATTTTACAAAAAAAAAAAAACGATTTGACTTTTATAGATAGACTTAGATAAAGCCGAATCTTAACTTTTGTTTAGGAATGGTAAGTTAAACAATGTAGCTTTGCTCTTTCTTTTAATGTCAAATCATTGAAGACAGAAAGAGAGGAATTAATTTTATACTAACCAGATGCGAAGGAGTGTTTTTCAGTGAGACCGTTAATACTATGAAATGATAAGAAAAAAAATTGTAATTTATCCGTATTACCTGGGTGGGAATTTGCTTCGGCCAATTTGATAACGGACAATCAGTGACCAAATCAGTCCCAGAATGAGTTTTAAATTTCCGTTTACGATGTCCACGTTTCCTGAAAAATAAAATACACTTCACAGTCATAATCGTCAAATATATATGATTTTTTTTAAATACTGGATTTGATACGATACGATTTGTTACTTTTTTGGACTACAGAAAGGAGCAATGATTTTATCCTATTTGGAGAAATTTTACAGCCAAAAAAATTGCCAAAACATTTTATTGAAATGTTCTTTAAGATAAGGCAAATAGAAGTTGCAATAAGGTAAATATGTATGTGAATTAGAATTTGTTATAACTTGCTAATATCCATATTAATCTTAAAATGGCAGTCAGTTTACTATAATTTTAAATATTTGTGTTATTCAAAGCTAGGACTAGTGTCGTACAAAACGACCTACATTAATTTAATTCCAAACTTTCTCTAGTGTACTGTGCCTTTAAAGATATAGTTTTCATTGCATTGAAATTGTTTCCTGTATAAATGCCCAAAAACAGCGTCCGATCGCTTCCACGATTATTCCTGACTCACGTTACCGTAGCAAGTTTAATTGAACTGTTTTTTATTACTTTAAGTAAATAATGTTGTTTAATACCTATATTAACAAGTTTAACGCCATCGTCTTCGATGGCCTGTAATGCGGTGGTAACATTTTCAAGTCGATGGTGCTGATTGGTCGGGTTCGGACTCCAGCCCTTTAACCTTCGACCCTGCAAAGCTTCCACCAGAGAGCACAACACCGTTCCATCACTCAAGTCTTCCACCAGGTCTATTACCTGTTAAAGAAAAAACAATGTAAACATTAACAACAACAGCTTGTAAAACATATTCCACCACGCTGTTCTAATGCGGGTTGGTGGAATACACATGTAGCAGAATTTCAATGAAATTTGACACAAGCAGGTTTCCTCACGTGTTTTCCTTCACTGCCGAGAACAAGATGAATTAAAAACACAAATTTTGCACATGAATATTCAGTAGTGCTTGTCTGGGTTTGAACCCGCAATCATCAGTTAAGAGGCGCGAGTTCTATCCACTGTGCCATCTCGCAATGTAAAACCCAGTTTTTATTATCTGTTCTATAATGTAATTAAACACAATAAACTATTTAAACAGTTTAGAAACTTACACAATTATACCCATTAGTCGCGTTATTGAAAATCAAACACTACGTCGAATTTTTATTTGCTTTCAATTGTTTTTGTAAGTATCTAATGTTGAAATAATACTTTTGTAAAGTGAGATAATATTCATCTAACCTTAATATTCATGGGCTTCAAGGTCTCATTGACCCAGTTCCTAAATGTGTTCGCTTGGATTTCGACCCATAGATCTTCATGACCCTTGATCGCCATGGCTTTAGCTGCCGTTCCTTCTGGACTCCTTGCTGCGAGACCGGCTTGAGTGATCCGACCCGCTGATCCCTCAGGTGTGTGGGCCTTTACACCCTGGTGGGTGACCCTGACCCCCTCCATGTTGCTTCAGTTAACAGTACAAATAACTAAACCTTTTTATAACTTCAGTCATAATAACACTGCACGGCTGCGACATCTGGAACAAGTAATTATATATTATAAATGTTATTTGATTTATACTGTTCTCTCGTTTCGCACGTTATAAATATAATTTCATATAGCGTTGGTGCAAAACGTGTACGGTAACGTTATTGTAATATTTCTGTATTTCGTACGTAGAAAGGAATATTTAGTTCATACTAAGTATCTGCAATTTCGAGGTTTAGCAATTAGTATTAATATGTTAGCGCGCATAATTAAGCTATGATTAATTTAATTGTAGGTATGATAATACAAATGAAAATCAAAAGGAATAAATATTTTATTAATATAGTTCTTTATTGTATCTGGTTCGGAATGAAGGGTATAGAATAATCAATAAAATTTGTGGTTATTTTCATGAATAATCATGAAGAAATCGTACATGTAATAATCAATATATCGAAAGATATTCATTATTATTATGTGTATGATGATAATAATTATAATAACAGCCTGTAAATTTTCCACTGCTGGGCTAAGGCCTCCTCTCTCTTTGAGGAGATGTTTAGGAGCATATTGCGACACGCCACTCCAGTGCGAGGTGGTGGACATGTGGCAGAATTTCGTTGAAATTAGACGTGCAGATTTCTTCACGATGTTTATCTTCACCGCTGAACTCGAGATAAATTATAGAAAATTCAGTAGTGATGAATTTGAACCCGCATTCATCGGTACGCGTTCTAACCACTGGGCTATCTCTCAACTCCATTAATATCAAAATACATTTATAAATGCAGAAACTTGAAAACAATAACGAAACTACGACGCAGGCTTATCGGAAATTCTATTTATAATAAGGAATGTTTCATTAAGAAATAACGCACGTATGGATAGTTAAAAGGAAAATAAATTCCTGCTGTCGATAGTTTAAACGACCTTTGCGATAATGTGTGAATCGTGCGGCTCGTCAATGTCAGCGAGGCGGGCGCTAAGAGTTTTCAGCAGATTGATGACGTATTGTCACTTGCCTTGTGATTGATGATACCATCCGAGCTTTTTTTCATAGCGGACGATGAACAGTTTCAAATTTCGAACGGTATAGCGGAATGAGTTTTAAACTAACATCTATAACCAATCTGATAGTAATAACAAAAATGCTATCAAAGTATGGTTTAACAATAAGATACCTTAATAGTACAGTAAATAATGATGACATTACAAACCCCCATTGCGGAAACCATCAGGTCAGTAAAAATATAGAGATTTCTTTTCAATAGTTTTTCAGGCTGTCGTTGCTAGGAATTCGACTATATTCTGTGAAAAACCAGTGCAAGCCCAGGCAAGTACAACTGAAGTTTTCATGTGCTTAGTTTGTGTTTATAATTTATCTTGTGCTCGGCCTTGAAGGAAAAATTCGCGAGAGAACCTGAATTTAACTAGTTATTACTTTAAGTATTCTATTGATATTTGCTGTTGTTTCGTTTCGTTGATTGCATTTTGTAGTTAAATTAATTATCAATTGATTCATGTATAAAATAAATTTTATATAAAACTATACCAACATATATCTATATACAGCATATATCTACATATATTATAATTTAATTTAATTTACACCTTGGTACGATTGTGGATCGCTTCGATAAAAATATATTCCAATTAAATAATAAAAAAGACATCCTACTCCTGTCTCTTGAAACGCCGAACACAATAAAATAGATGAAAAGCGGTCCAATAAATTTAAGAATGTTAAATAAGGCGAAAGATATAAAATGAAACATAAAACTCCCATAGACTCAAAGCAGGTGGGTCCGCACTCTTTAAATTGCCTCTTTTAAGACTTTTGCCGAAATCAATATTGGCTCTGTAACTTTCCTTTCTAATTGCGAAGCCGTGAAAATATTCGCTTAAAATAAATTCTATATAGTACGAGCCCTTTAATAGAATTTAATTTCTTGCGAATCACATTGTGGAGTATCTTATTACTTTTAGGAATTCTGTCGTACATAACATCGAATGTATTTTATTAAACTAAAATGATTTATTAAATATATATATATATATATATATATATATATATATATATATATATATATATGTCGGACACTCATTTCTACTATATAAAAAAGAAGGTAATCTAAATGTATTTTTGGTTTATGTAGTCAAACTCAAACATGAGTTTGTATTTTAATCAACTTCAAAACAGAAGGAGATTATCAATTCGAATGTATTTTTTATTTTGTATTTCATAAAGTGTAAGATGTTTTAACACTTAAATGTATTTTTATATTGCTTTTAGAAATTAATGATAATATACTTAATAATTGCTTCTCTAAAAATCAAATTCTTTATATTGCCTGTGTACTTATCTTGTAGACAAAGGGTTAGCACTTTATTTGACAAGAATGAAGCACAAACTAAATCGTAAACGCATAATTTTTCCTACATTTCTTACTTCCTTGTTGGTATACGCCTATACGGCTAACGATATCTAAGTCATGTATTGGTACCCTGTGTCGGATCAGTAAAAAGTTAATTGGTATTTCTGTCGAGATGTAATGACAGCTTGATCTTTGGAAATTATTCGCACCCTAAACAGCCGTGTCAAATTGTAGTCATATCGAATTAGGGAGTAGGTACAGATTTAAATAAAACTAGTTATAACGGATTTTAATCGCGTATATTAATTATTTTGGACATCCCGACGTTTCGAGCACTTTACAGCGTTCGTGGTCACGGGTAGGTACAGACTACGCTTGAGTTTGGGGAAACATTTGTGAACTACAATATTTTTTGAGTAGCTAATTATCATCACGACCGAATCAATTGGAAGGTTATATAACCATAATAATTTAAGAAGTTTACTATAATAATATTCTATTTATACTTAATTTCTTTTGATGAAAAAATGACACATACGATTAGTTTTATTTTAACGCAAATAAAACGAGTAACGTATTATAATATGTCAGTTAATCCATTATAATATTTAAATCCATAATCTATATTATCCATTAAAAACATACTAATAAGCTTATAATAGCTTTTATTTAAGCCGATTTTGACCGAATTTTGTCTCGATTGTCTAGTGATAGGATTCAGGGAAGCAGAATCCCTGGTCCTGGGTTCAAACCCTAGATGCTGATAAAACAAATTCTATCGATACATTTTCTGTAACAGACTGGAGTCTGGAAGTGTGGCATCTAAGACTTGACTAAGGAAAGCATGTAAAGCCGTTGATCCTTCAACCCTCTGGAGTCGTGTCGAATTGCCATCCCATTGGATTATGAGAGTGAAGGAATAGATAGTACACCTGTGTTTGCGCATACATTTGCACCAAAATTTGAGCCAATATTTGCGTACTATATA